>NC_137131.1:41956902-42221902 GCF_949319135.1 Squalius cephalus
GCGTGTATGTGTGTGTGTGTGTGTTTGTCTAAGAGTGTGTCTTTGAGTGTGTGTTGTGTGTCAGTGAGTGTGTGTTGTGTGTATGTGTGCACGTGTATGTGTGTGTGTGAGTCTGAGTGTGTCTGTGTGAGTGTGTGTGTGTGAGTCTGAGTGTGTAAGTGAGTTTGAGTGTGTGTGTGACTAAACTGCATTTATGACCTTGAGAAATCTATTAATAATCCCAAAAGTTAAATAAGAATATTTAACTGTAATTGAATTTAATTAAAGAGTGCAATACTCTCAGCTGACAGAACTGACCTTTTTCTAAGCTCTGCCTCTTGATGACTGTGATTCAGTCAAGCTTAGCTTCATGTGAACTAATCATTATTATTATAGAAATGATTGGATATTATTCTTGCATGGAATTAATTGTGACATTGCAATGTATTTTTATTTGCTAAAAGGGTTAGATTTCACAGATATGTGATTTTTGAAAGCGATCACACTTGTGTTTCCTATTGTACACAACGGTACTCTTTAGTTACTATTACACTGCAATCACCTGAATCAAAACGTGTGTGTGTTCTTACTGATGGTCTGATTTGGTGACGAGGGAGACGGTTTAAAGGGTAACTCTCACCGAGGCTTTTTTTGTTAATCTACCCGAGGCAAACTTTCGTGTAAAAGCATAATTAGAATGGAAACGCCACTTTTAAGATTGACCGTATTTTCGTTTTCGGTCAAATTGCCTTTTGAATGGGAGTGCATGGGGCACTTCTATGATAGCATCAAAATCTCTATTTTTAAAACACTAATGCGGCTCGACACAACATGAAACTGTGCTGAAGTATCACCAGTGGCTCTACACATGAACTCCAGCATTGAGAACAGTGTTTGTGTACACAGAGTTTACTAAAAAGAAAGGTTTTGTACGACTCACTTTATCAGTTAGCGTTTCTGGTGGCTGAAATTTTGTCAGTCAAAAGTAGTCGATCTCCGAATGCAACGTAACATGAGGAGAGTAAAGATGGAAAGCTCCTAAAGCTTGTTTCCATATAAATACACGGATATTTTTTTTATCTAAGTTATCATGCTATTCATTGAAATTACATGTTCATGACATTTCCTCATATGGAGTCAGTTCATTACGTTGCATTCGGAGATCGACTACTTTTGACTGACAAAAAATCAGCCACCGGAAACACTAACTGATAAAGTGAGTCGTACAAAACCTTTCTTTTTAGTAAACTCTGTGTACACAAACACTGTTCTCAATGCTGGAGTTCATGTGTAGAGCCTCTGGTGATACTTCAGCACAGTTTCATGTTGTGTCGAGCCGCATTAGTGTTTTAAAAATACCGATTTTGATGCTATTATAGTCGTGCCCCATGCACTCCCATTCAAAAGGTATTTTGACCTAAAATGAAAATACGGTAAATCTTAAAAGTGCCGTTTCCATTGTAATTATGTTTTTACACAAAAATTTGACTCGGTTAGATTAACAAAAAGAGCCTAGGTTAAATTTTGGCGAGAGTTACCCTTTAAATTCATATCAAGATTCATTTAAAGATTTGTAAAAGGAAGAAAATACTATCTGCAACCTCTCTGGCTACTTCATGGCAACAACGGTTTACCATATTTGCATAATTTCCATCAAATTTAATTCAAAGCCATCCAAACACACAGATCATTTATAGACTCATAAGAGCAAAAACTTTCTGAGAAAATGGCATATGGAAACAGTTGCTAAAGTAGAACTGGTCAGAAGAGCTTAGTGAAGACTCAATTTTGCAGACTTTTCCCAAAAATCAGCCCCACCATCACATTTTCTACATTTTAGTTGTCTCTTTCTCACATACATATCCACAAAGGTCCAAACAAAGAGAGATTTGACTGGACTGACTGACATAAAGGGATCAAAGGAAGAGTGAACACTGAGGATCTCTCCCTCATCCTGTTCCCTCAAGGACAGACACAGACGAGCGATGAACAAAGTGATATTTCACCGACTAAACTCCAGACAGTCTCAGCCTCTGGAACCAGAACAGCCCCGGACATCAGGAGATAAACAGTGTCTGCTGGAAAACTTCATATCTGAAGGAACGCTCTTTATTCTCCAGAAGAATCTCCACGGGTTTGTGTTTATCTTCTCCCACACACAGACACACACAAGCGCACAGCATCCGCTTAAATAAGACATTTTCTAGACTTGTGTAGCATTTTATTTGTTTTCCCTGAAGTTCAGTCATAAAGTTGCGGTCAAGGTTTTAACGAAAGGTAATAATTTAGTTTTAGTTGACCAGCTGTCGTCTGATTAACAAGTACAGGAGCTTTTAACTTTTAATCTTTTAAATGAATCACTCAAAAACTCACACTCCATCCATCATCCGCCCATCTATCTATCATTCATCCATCCATCCATCCATCCATCTATCCATCTATCCGTCTATCCAACCATCATCCATCCATCCGCCCATCTATCTATCATCCATCCATCCATCCATCCATCATCCATCCATCCATCCGCCCATCTATCTATCATCCATCCATCCATCCATCCATCCGTCCATCCGTCCATCCATCATCCATCCATCCATAAGTCTATCCAACCATCATCCATCCATCCATCCATCTATCTATCATCCATCCATCCATCCATCCATCCATCCATCCGTCCATCCGTCCATCCATCATCCATCTATCTATGTATCTGCATAGTCAATATATCGCTATTATAAAACACCTGTGAAAATCTATTCTCCATGATTATGCCCTTTTAAGAAATGTATGTATGCGTATTTATGCAGGCACATAACTGTCATAAGCAGTTACGTTAAAGGCCTTTAGGTTGAACACACAAGCTCTCGATAATGACATCAACAACAGTCTGCTTCCCCAAAATACATCCCGACATTTTGGGAAAAAAATCTTGACAAACAGCTGACAACTGAATCAATAACAGTGAACACTGTTGCAGAGGATTTCTGCTCTTTACTGACTTAACGAACAAACATGTTCTGCTGCATTAACTGCGAACAGCTAAAACACAGCGTGATTCAATCCAGTCTGTTCAGACGAGCACGACTCTGCGCAGGAATAAACCGTTTTGGCAGCGCAGTAATGTCTAATTTCGGCAGGACCAGCGGTCTGGATTGTTTCCAGTTGTTTGGTGTTAACAGGTGTGCTAGAGTGATTACCGTCCTGCCCTGAGGATCTGACAGCTGTCCATCACTGAGTGCGACATGTCAGACCGCCTCGGGGGCCGCCCGAAACTGACGAGCTGCTTAAACCAACTCACTAGTGCTGTCTGTATCTTATTCTGTCCAAAAACACTGTCCTAAAAGCTCATCCTAACCAATGTCCAGCAATCTGTGACAGCTTACAGAGAATGGGTTTGTTGAGAATGGCATACTCTCTAGTATGTGTGATGAAGGGAGTAAGGAGTGTGTACACTACCACTACCAAAAAAAAAAACAAAAAAAAAAAGAGAAAGAGAAAATCTTTGCATAAAATTGCATTAAATTAATCAAAAGTGACAATAAAGTCATTTATGATGTTACAATTTCCATTTCAAATAAATATGGTTATTTTGAAACAAGATATCAGTCGTGACTTTGATATTATTATTCTTAAAATCTGATTAAAAACACAAAGTAACCATGTTTATTTCCAAGATTAGATAATTGGATGTCACTGCCTGAAATAAACTTGCATAATGAGATTGTGTGACAACCACACAGCAAATTACCATTCGTTTCATGTGCTGTTTGTAATGAATCGTTTGCATGCTAGTATTGCATTGAGAACATAGCCAGTGTGTTTTCATTCTGACCTGTTTCAGATCCTCGTGTGTAGGTGTATCAGAGAAGCAGTAATGATGGAAAAGACCCATTTTCTGACTCAGGAGGCAGTTGACCACATGTGCGCGGGCGTTCTGCCAGTGCACCAGTCTGACCAGACCTTGATTCAGAGAGCCGCCCAGATCCACCGACCAGTTATACGCATACAGAGTCACCTGTGAACACAAACACAGAGATATAGAGCCCTGTTTTAACGATCTGAAACACAAGTATCAAACGCGAAACGCAAGTAACTTTGTGGGCGGATCTCAGCAGGTAATATACCGGCGGGATAATTGACTATTTCTCCCGATGCAAATCTAAAATGGGTTGGTGTGAAGTAGCTACATCACTCATAGGTGTGGTTTGGGCGTAACGTGAAATAAACCAATCAGAGCGTCATCTCACATTCCCTTTAAGAGCAGACGCGCTTGTTCCATGGCGGATTGCTATTATAACGGCGGATTTGCCAGGAGTGGTTCACAGCCGAGGAGACTGACGTTCTCGTCAGGGCCGTAAAACACAGAGAAGTGACATTGGGGATGGAGAAACACACCCAAATTAGCTTCGGTTAAACAGGCGTATGATAATTTGGGTAAATGTGTAAGCTAGATTTATGCCTATTTTTTCACATCTTCATGGACACAACAATGATTTCCCTCATGTGGAATATTTTTCCTTGCAATTATGTATGGTTTGCAAAAATGGGAACTGCTGCGTATGTGTAGATGAGAGAAGCAAAGTGTATGTGCGTCGTGCGCCCTTAAAATAGCATCTGAACGCGCCACTGAAAATGCGGCACTGACTTTAGACTGGGTTTCTCCTGGTCTGTGGCGGAATTGTTTTCTGGAACTGCAAAATAGCACCAGGGAACGTTTGCGCCGGAACACGCCTCCTCTTTTCGCTGAACCGCCCCCGGGAGCGCAAGTTCATTCCCTAATTTACAGACGTGGAGGGAAAAGTCCGCTATGCGTCGGGTGCAAAATAGGAATGAAACATGCGTCGATGTACAAAGTCAATTGCGCTGGGTGCAAGATAGGGCCCATAGGTGCAAGATAGGGCCCATAAGATGAAACAGAAAGACCAGACCTCACAAATCCTGCATGTCGTGACACAATCACAGTTGATTATAACATATTTAATTGTTGATATGCAGATATGTGGAGGAGCATTTTGGACAAATAATATTTCACTGTGGGCAGCAAAATCCTGTTGCTCGTCGAAGCTGGTTTAGACAAGAATTATTTATGCAAGAGAGAGTTTTTATTGTGTGTTGCTTACGCATGTCACGGCTGGTTATATTCAACAGAACTGACCTTCTTATTGACAATGTGTATGTACAGGAAGCGCTGGCGTGGAGCCACGCCCCTCACAGCCTGTCCCGGGCTCAGCCAATCACTGTGCTCCAAGGACTCGAACCGCTGCAGACCCTTATGAGCTTTAATAAAAGACAGAATTATGTGAGGTGGTGTTATTTGGGTAAAGAAATTTGTGTAGATAATAGACAGAGCAAGAAATAAAGATCTGATCATAACGTCAATTCTGAATCTATTCAGTTTACCTCTGATTAACAGCTATGGGTTTATTTAAAAAAGAATAAAAAAAAAGGTTTTATAGCCTTGAGACACGACATTTATGTCACGAGTGTGTTTGAGGAGAAAGGCAACGCAGAACTCACTCTTGAGTATGACATTCTCTGCTTAATTAATCTCTAATATATTTTAAATACCAACATCAGAACACATACTCATCTAGAAGTAAAACATCTTCAGGTTTCAACGGTACAGTACAAGCAGGGATAAAAATGATCTAGCATACATGCATAAATGAGTGAACCTTCAATTAGGAGCACTTTAAACTACTTTCTTTAAAATTCTTTAAATATGCGTAGTTTATTTCAAACCATTTATAGTCCTGGAATAAAGATCTGTTCAACTTTAAAGATTTTGGCATTAAGTATGATGGGTAATGACAGCAGTAATTAGGATGGATGGATTTTTTTAATGGTTTTGGTTAAAAGTAAATTTCGCAAATGTTGAACCAGATTTCTCTATTATTGTGGGAAGTATGGTGATTCTTTGAAAACCCATTCGTACACACCAACATAATTGATGTGATTATTTTGCCTTGTTCTTAAAAATGAGAAAAATTATCTTTCCAGGACAGAAAAGTCCTATTTGAAGAATCACTCTAATATCCAGTCCCTGTCAGAGTGTGTCTGTGGTGTAATGGAGTGATTTGGAGGAAGGGCCCCTGTCGCAGTGAGGGCCACTAGGGGCCCCATAAGGGGCCAAACTTACGTGTGCACCTATTTAGTACTGGACTGTTCTCTTCATCTGAACTGTCTTCTGTGGGCAAACAGAGATGAGCACAAACAGCTTTGCAAAACAAGACAACTCTATGTTAATGAGGCATTAACACACACATACATACATGCACACACACACGCACGCACGCACGCACAAAGCTCTGCAAGAGACAACATAAGCGAAAGATCTATGAATCTATGATAACAGAAAAGCAAGAACAATACTAATCATTCATTAAACACTCGTAGGCTAAAAGAGATGTAAGAGATGAATACACACAGCAATACTAAAAATAAAATCACAAAAGAAAAAAGAAAACATTTATTTGCAAGATCAGCTGAACACAAGATAAAAACACCAAGCGCAGCGATGTAGTAATATAAGAGATTTTAGTAGAAGAGAACGTGATGCATCTGAGCCCATGGTGAGAAAGCGGTTAAACTATAAAGAACTAGTGAAGTTAATAACTTGAGAAACTTCAGCTTTGGACACATGGTTTAATGTTGTCACAGAGAGAGCGGTTAGAAGCCAGGGGAACTGTTGACCACAGAATTCAGTAATGACCTTACATTGCCTAGAGCCAGTTAAACTTCAGCCAAATTAATGGAGTATGATCTTAAAAGTTTCAGTATCATGAAGGCTGAATGTCACAGAGAAATGTCTCGGTCATATATTACCCCAAAATCAAAAAAATAAATCTTGCTCAAAGACAATGAAGCATATTTTAGGCCCATTAAAACTTTTTAACATTGTGACAAAATGTCATGATAATTAAGCAGATTACCCCCTGTACTGAGCATTCTCATTAATGTAAAGTGAAACAATAATTAAATATTATTTGAATTGTAAAGCATATCTGAATAGTAGATTTGTAAGCAAATATAAATCATTTGAGGACTAAATATTACATATTTGTAGTATTTATTTTTAAAGGACAAAATTATTCATTCATTTCTGGTAATACTGCAATTATATACAATTATATTAAACATTATTATTTATTTACTTGTGTCCTTATTTCTGTATTTTTCTGTCACATATGATAATATACGTTTCTTTTTCTTTCTAGAAACTATTTCTTGATTATTTTTTCTTTTAATTTTGGGGAGAAATATGACCTGATTAGAAGATCATTTTCATGAGATTCAGCTGAATATATAATGCATTACAAAGGTTAATTTTATGCATTGTAATGCATTCCCAATGCCTTATAATTCACCTTGTAATCATTTATATGTTCTCATGAATGAGTGCAACCACAGTTAAATGACATCATTACATCATTCACATCACTTTTTAGATATTATAATGCACTATACCAAATGCATTATTTGTTATATTGGCACTTGTTAATGTTGTTTTACTAAATGTATTGTAACTGTGGTTATAATAAGCCCTTTCATGAAAATAAAACAAACTGCAATGTGTTGGACAGTTTCCTCCAATTCAAGTTCAACCTGTGTGTTAAATAATCTCGGAAGAGACTGTGACCAAAAGCCCTATTCGGACAGCACTAGAGAAATTCGCGTTTCACTTATGTGCGTTTATTATATACACTCGAGAAGTTTACTTATAATAAACTAAAATTATATCAATAAATAATAAAGCAAAAATAGATATATGTCATACGTGATGCACACTAGCACACAAACTCCCAGTAATAAACACGGAAATGTTAGTCCTGCCCGAATCGGTACATGTAATCACAGACGTCGAGTGATAAGAATTGTGACTAGAAAACTAGTCCCGTCTGAATACGGCTTAAGATGACATGAGAATTGCTGACTGAACATAGGAGGTACCTTGTTCTGTACTGCAATGCCATTGGCTGAAGTTGCGACCAATGAGAATGAAGCTCCTGGAGGTGGCAGGTGGTTGGCTGATGTGCTGGATGATTGACAGGGGGACATAGATGTCTCCCTGAGGACAGCTGCCGACACACACATGAAACAGTTCATCGGTTTAAGCATAAACTGAATCGACGGAAACATCGGATGGCACATTGCACAACTATGCACCAAATGCAGAAGCATCTAATCACATCATCTGAAACACATCTGGACAGTTCGGATGAATGCTTCGACCCGGTCAGGAACGCACCTGGTTCTTTCGAACACTTTGACTATGGTGTCACTGGCCAGTGAGCTGACAAGATTGACAATTTCTGAGAGGATGGAAGGCAGGAGGAAATGATGCGAGACTTCAGTTGAACAATGCTGGATGGACGGACAGCCTGCAAGACAACAAGAGAAAATAATTCTTTAATCAGGGAACGTTTTCTGTCTGCCAGGATGATATGAAGAAAGAAATGTTCAGATTATTCTAAACAATCTTTTTAGGTTTTGAATAGATTATAAATCACGTTAAAGGAGAACTCCGGTCAATTTTAACATTGAGCTCATTTTTTTGTAAATTTGGAGTGCTGTCAGTACAGAGAACAACGACAAAAATCGGTGTTGCCTACACCGTGTTATCCTCTTTTTAAAATTTGCACCCTGTCGACTTCAATGGGGCAAGTTTTAAACCTGCTTTTAGCCTCTTAACATCCTTGATGTGTCATTACAAGTGCACAGGTCATGTGAGTGATTCCTTCGGAGTGAACATGGGTGAATCTGACTGCAGTAGATGTGAAAGATATGAATAAAAGTGAAGTTAATTCGGCCAGCGCACATACCTGTATTTACATCCTGTTTTCGGTCGAAGCCCACAGTAATCGATTGTCGAGTTCTCCACTGTTGCTTAGTTACTTATGATCACGCGCATGAACTCGACAATCGACTACTGTGGACTTCGACCGAAAACAGGATGTAAATACAGGTATGTGCGCTGGCCGAATTAACTTCACTTTTATTCATATCTTTCACATCTACTGCAGTCAGATTCACCCATGTTCACTCCGAAGGAATCACTCACATGGCTGTGCACTTGTAATGACACATCAAGGATGTTAAGAGGCTAAAAAAAGGTTTAAAACTTGCCCCATTGAAGTCAACAGGGTGCAAATTTTAAAAAGAGGATAACACGGTGTAGGCAACACCGATTTTTGTCGTTGTTCTCTGTACTGACAGCACTCCAAATTTACAAAAAAATGAGCTCAATGTTAAAATTGACCGGAGTTCTCCTTTAAAGGGATAGTTCACCCTAAAATAAAATAAAAATCATCATTTACTTGGTGGTGTTCTTGTTCTAATGCGGTATGCCGTTCTTTTACGGACCACAAAAGGAGAATTTTAAACAAATGTCCCACTCGCACTAGTCCATATAATGGCAGTGAACAGAAACCAGCATCAAGCTTAAAAAACAAAACAAAAACAGAGTAGGCGGCGTCCACGCAAGAGACCTAAGCCGAACAGCAACTCCACGCCGCTTTCCACGTTTTCTCCGACGCTTCCTTTTCCAAGGCAAGTCAGCAGGACGCCAATATTGGTATACTGGAAGATAAGTATGGGTAGGCAAAGGAGAGGGACAAGGCAGGCAAATGTCACACCTGGCTGCTTCAACAGCCACTCGAATGTCCATAAGTATTTGACGATCATACATCAAAGCCATTTTACAGCTAGTGATTAAAAAAGACATTAAGGACAACAAAACTAGAGAGAGCGACAGACAGCGTGCCAGACACAACGGCGCCATCTTTACTACTAGGGCTGGGTATTGACACAAATTTCACAATTCGATTCGATTTCGATTCACAAGCTTGCAATTCGATTCGATTTCGATTACGATTCGATTCAATATCGATTATTTTGGATATCAGGTACAATACATTGCAAATTTTCTCAAGGAAAACAAATCTCTTAACTATTATTGTAACTGGGAGTCAGTAGTAGCCTATAGGCTTCATTAGCCTACTATAATATTGAAGGTAAAAATTAACTGATTTGTATACAAACACTTAAAATACACTTTTATTTATTTTTATAATAATAAAGTTATATGAAATTATATAAAAATTTAAATGGTGGCTGTCATAAAAAACTTTCCAGATTTATTCAAACATGCATTAAATATGTCTTTAAAAAAACGTCTTTCCACGGTTGAAACACTGATTGAGCGATTCCATGAGACATGATACGGACTTCGATAAGTTGTACTCTATCTTTTAACATACTTTCACATGCTCATTCATGTTTATTTCGCGCTGTAACTGGTATTATTAAGGCGGAAGAGAAGATCACGTGTGCTCCGCACTGCTGCTTCTCTTGAGCCAAAACGGTCCAAAACGGTAATTATGTTTTTGAATTTCGTAAGAAAATGGACGTAATTTGAAATCTGAGACTTGGTTTCATATCAATAATAACAAAGCACAAAGATTATTGCGATTTATTGGATTGGATGTGCGCAACAATGTTCCATTCATTCATCAACTGAAAACAGGATGACTAATCGATTCTTGGGATTTAAGAATCGATATCGTTTCGTAAAAATGAGAATCGATTAAAATCGAGAAATCTATATTTTTTGCCCAGCCCTATTTACTACTGCTAAAGATAGGGTTCACTAAAAGATAGGGTTTAGTGAAAAACAAACCAAAATGTTATGTATTATTTAACAAAAATCCTGACTTTGGCTGATGGTCTTCTGTGCGTGAGACTCTATTAGTCTCTGACTCGCCCAGAAAAGGCACACGAGGTGTGATAAATCAAGATGAACAAAAACGCCACATGAAATACAATGCCTAGAAATCCCCAAAAAGTATCTGTGTACTTTCTTCCATCACAGTCAAATATCACCGCACCAGAACTCCGGTTGTCAGATGACAGTCAGTGACAGTTGACTATTCACTGTCATTATATGGATGAAAGCGAATAAAAAAAAAAAAACATTTTTTTTTTTAAATTTCTCTTTTTGTGGTCCGAAAAATAAAGAAGGGCATCCGGCATTAGAACATTTATGCATTTACATTTATGCATTTGGCAGACGCTTTTATCCAAAGCGATTTACATTGCATTTCAAGAAGGTACACATTTACATTCTTATCAGTTCTTGCTTTTCCTGGGAATCGAACCCATGACCTTGGCGTTGCAAGCACCAACACTCTACTGTTTGAGCTACAGGAAAGTAGAGTAAATTCATTAATTTTAACATTAAACTTTCTTATCTTCTTTAATTAACATTTCCTAAGTTATTAAGAGTGTTGACGGGTGAAATTGGTCTTTTTTTGGGCTTGTTGAACTTTCACTTTATAATAAATGAATAGAGAAAGTTAAAATCAGGGAAATTCTAATTTGTGGCTGGTTTCTCATAAGAACTTCAATTATAAATTGTGAATATAAATGCCAAATGAAACGTAATACAAAAAATAATTGGTATTTAAAAATTATTATTATTATAATATCAAAGAATTGCTGTTCTCAATACTGCAAGCTAATACGTTATTATTTGGTTGTAATGGAAATACAAAGTGTATATGCACATTAACCTGCCCGTGTTACGCCCATATATGAAATCTCATTTAAGTTTCAACTAGTCAAAGGTGCACCTTCATGAAGAATGGCCAAGTTTATTACATCATTGTAAATTTGCACAGTTATAAATAGAAAAGTATTACACGGATGTGGGAACTCACCCAGTTTGTTCATGAAGGTGACCCAGGGCAGGTACGTGGTCTGGTAGACGGTTTGAAGAGTGCCAGTATCACCTTCCTCCAGCTGGACTGCATGTCTCCTACAACACAAAGACATCCAGACACGTCTATAGGCCTATACGGATGATAATTGCTTTTGTTAGAGGTCATTTCAGCATTTACGTCTCTCAAGTTACTGCCATCTGAATCAGAAATGCCAGTATTCTCTCAACACCCACGGCCAAATTATCTATTGTATTCCATCCAAATTGGCATCTCAGAAATTGCCAGGAAGAACTGGCCAAAAATCATTTTGGAAATCTGATTATTCTGATTTTGCACAGTAATAAAAATGTGGGTATTTGGCACAATGGAGGTGTTTCAGAGAACATATGAGACCCGTGCTGACAAAATAAGTGGCAATGAGCAAATTTTAATAGAATAAGTTACATTCTCTATTAAAATACACAACATTATGTATGATTTGTTGGAATCAGACAAAAATGACTGAGCTACACCTGCTTGAAGTTGATAGTTTTCAAGTCAATTTTAAGAAAAATCAAGTTTTCTAAAGGTTTCAAAACAAAATCACCAAGCAACCATACCTTAAAATCCCCAGTAATAACACCAAATTTGGTAGCCTGGTTAAAACCAGACCATTCTCAGTAGTAACGGAGTTATGGTCTAGCAAAGCTTCATTAATAACTCATTTCCAAAGGGGCGTCACCAACGGACGTCGCTCAAATGCCTCTGGGCGCAACTGGATAGACCTAAAACCAATCAGAGCGATCGTCATTGTGTAAGGCCCACCTCAACGTTTCTGATTGGTGCCACGATTTCGACGGATTAGAAATGGGCTTGAATGAGCTCTTTGCCAGACTACTTGCAGAGCAAATCTAAATTTGCCGGAAGTTATCTGGGTTTTCCCAGGCTACAAATTTGGCACACACCAAGTCAAAAACAAATATCTATTGGAAAAATATATATTCAACTTTTTTTCCCCATGATACCACAATTGTTTGATTACCATTTATTTATTTTAACATTTTATTTAACAGACAGCTCATTCATTAAGACCTACTGTACCGCACGGATGTAATATAATATTACATATCAGATCATTTCCCCCAACAGTTAACCTAAGGTTTATTTAAGACTTATATACTACAGGGCCGTTGAATGCTTGAATCTGATTGGTTGACGAACGTTCTAAGGTGTGCATTATTTTCAGGGAAACGCACGGCTAAAGTAGTTCCAGGCAGGTCTTGACCGCATTACAGTTCCATATCACTTCGCGTAGTCAACTGTAATAACAGAAAATAGGATACAATTCATAACAAGAAAAAACATTTAGCCCCATGCGCTTGATCTGCAATTTTCAATGTCTAGCTTCACAATCAATGGAAACATGCAGTTTAATTTTAATAAATAAAGTATATTCCTATCTATAATCAATAGAAAATTAAACTGAATATAGGCTAAATAAATGGATAGTCCTGCAGCACGTATTTTTATTGCAGATAATATAACAAATAAATAATTATTGATAGGCCTTACTTGTTAAAAGGCTTTTTTTTCATTTATTTGGCTAGTTTACTGTCATCTGTCAATAATAGAAAAAAAAACAAGAATGAACAAATTAATTAAAACAAATTGAATTAATAAATAAATAATAATATTGACGCACATGCTTTTCTGTCTCATTATTGCAACATCTCTCTCTAATAACTGCATAAAGCCGAGTCGAGGACACACTTTAAGGCCGGTTATGAATGTAATTTGATGACTGATCATGCCCAAACGCGTGTTCAGCGCGTTCAGTCTGTGTTCAAAGTCGGTGTTTAAAATATGCAGTCGATGAAAACAGTCAGATAATGTGTCAGCTAGTCGTGTGTCCCCAGCATTAGTCTGCTATCAGCGGCTCAAACTTCCGTTACTAACTCTAAAATGACGTTTTGGAATTAGCAACGGAGGCATGGGATTAGATGCGTAAGAAATTAGTCCTACATACAAGAGCGTTTTAATGACAAAAACTTTACAAACGTCTTGAAATACATAATCTGAACAATGTTTCGAGGTGTGGTAACTGTAGTATAAGTGGAATAATTGACTTCAGGCCGTTGAATTATTAGAAAAAGAATGCACACCCGAGGTGTAACGGCCACACCGCTTCGCGTCGTGACCGCATTACCACCTCGGGTGTGCATTATTTTTCTAATAATTCAACGGCCTGTCGTCAATTATTCCTTACATAACAGATAATGTTTGCGTGAATACTCGCCAAGACAGATACTTTTAAATACTGTAATTCTGTGTATACAGAATGTGTATATCAGGATCGCACGCTGTCGAAGGCATCTTTGTGCTCACGCATCAGATCTGACAGTCCGCGCGAGTAAGATCGTTTTGTTTACATCAACATGAGTCTGAAAATCACATTTCACTGGTTCACTTTAAAACAATACCGAACTTGTGCTGAGGGGAAACACAAGAAGCGAGCAGAGATAAAACAGCATTTTTCATGGACAGAGGAAAGGTACTCCTCTCAGAAAATGAACAAATAAAGATACTTTTAGATGTTTAATTGCTATTTGGAGCATTTGGATCGCTAGACGAGGGCTTAAGGAACACATTTTTGTGAAAATCTCAAAAATCAACCAAAATGTACATTTTTCACTTGTTTTGCCTGTAGCTCGAATTTATCCCGTGCGCATTCTGACTCCTTTTGCAGCACAAGTCAAATATACTTTTTTAGTAGTTTCAGTTTTAAATGGCACACTGGGTCTGTTTCTTTGTCTTACCATCTGAACATGAAGCTTGTGCAGATGTCATTTGAACAAACATAACCCTAGGAAACAAAATGTATTTTGTACCTCTGGGCTTGCTCTTGTTCGACTGCCATGGCTTTCTCATGGTTCCACTGCTGTTTGACACTCTCCGTCTTGTGTCTCCGTCTGCCCATGCGACTGTCCTCGGCACGCTCCGGTATGATGTCATCCGTTGTCTTTGGACTGCCAAGTTCAGAAGTTTCTGGTTTACTCTACCGACACACACACACACACACATCATAAGACAGATAACTGGCACCAGTCCAATCATTTCTCTAGCATTTATGCTTCATTGCACATCATGCTGACCATCAATGCAATTTTGAAGGCGTTGACAGTCGGTAATTAATGAGAGCAATTTGCTGTTAATGAAGACAGCACATGCTGAGTGAGCACACGCACCAACATTTCCCAGAAGCTGCGGCGGGTGCTTTTGCCTGTGGGCGTGGTGGACTCGGGTGTGCTGGCTCCGGTGTTCGGGGTGGAGCTGGGGGCAGATATTAGGGTGATGGGAGACGGGCTGGTTCTGAGCCCGTGGGCTCCACTGGGCCGCCGATGACTCTCCTTCACCTCTTTACTGTCGCACTGCAGAAGACTCAAGGGAACTACAGTGACAAAACACTAAGGATCAGCAAAACCAGGACAAGTTCACCAATATACGCTACCGTTCAAAAGTTTGGGGTCAGTACGATTTCTTGGTAACACTTTATTTTACAGTGCCTTTGTTACATATGTTACATGTAGTTACTATAGTAATAACTATAAATTATGCATAATTACATGCAACTAACCCTAAACCAAACCGAACCCTAATCCTAACCATATAAGTACATGCAGTTACTTAATATCACTCAATGTATAATTATAGTGTAACAAAGACACCTTAAAATAAAGTGTAACCGATTTTTTGTTTTCTTTTTGATGTCTCTTCTGCTCACCAAGACTGCATTTATTTGATCAAAAATACAGTAAAAACTATGGAAGCTTGTTTCTGCCACAAAATAAAACATTTTAAAAGATAATTGCGACTTTTTATCTCACATTTGCGAGTTTAAATCTCGCAATTCTGACTTTATTTCTCAGAATTGCGAGATATAAAGTCAGAATTGCGTGAAATAAAGTCGCAATTGCGTGTTATAAAGTCAGAATTGCGAGATATAAAGTCAGAATTGTGTTATAAAGTCAGAATTCTGACTTTTTCTCACAATTGCAACTTTATATCACGTAATTCTGACTTTATAACACGCAATTGCGAGTTTATATCTCACAATTCTGAGAAAAGTTGTCAGAATAACTCACAAATGTGAGATATAAAGTCCAATTCTAAGGAAAAAAAAG
This sequence comes from Squalius cephalus, assembly GCF_949319135.1. Taxonomy (NCBI): domain Eukaryota; kingdom Metazoa; phylum Chordata; class Actinopteri; order Cypriniformes; family Leuciscidae; genus Squalius; species Squalius cephalus. The sequence goes on from NC_137131.1 coordinate 41,972,762, forward strand.
ACGGACTTATTTTTTTTATTACCACAGAATAGTTTATATCTCACAATTCTGACTTTATTTCTCAGAATTGCGATTTTATATCTCGCAATTGCGACTTTTTTTCTCAGAATTGCGACTTTATTTCTCACAATTCTGACTTGATATATCGCAATTGTGAGAAAAAAAGTCTGAATTGTGAGATTAAAAAGTCGCAATTATTATTATTTATTTATTACTCAGTGGCGGAAACAAGCTTCCATAAAAAACAGTGAAATATTATTACCATTTAAAATAAATGTTTTCTAAAATATCATTTATTCCTGTGATTGAAGCTGAATTTTTGTCTTCAGTGTCAGAAATCTTTCTAATATGCTGATTTGAAACATTTCTTATCATTACCATTGTTAAAAACAGTTTTGCTGCTTCATTTTCTGTCTTTTTTTTCAGGATTCTTCAAGAACCGCATTAATTTGAATCTTTTGTAACATTATACATGTTTTTATTGTCACTTTTGATCAAATTAATTAATCCTAGCTGAATAAAAGTATTAATTTCTTCTTTTTTTTAATCGTACTGACATTCTTTTGAATGGTAGTGTATTGAGCAAAATGTGTGACACAAATAAAAAAAAAACTGTCAAATAAAAATAAAGAAAATAAGAACAAATAATCAAACTAAAAGCATCTGCACAAATAAATACAATTGAGCAAAGAGACAAATAAAATAAACAGTGTTTTTCAGTTTTTTCAGGTAGGTCTAACATTAGTTTTCAGATACAGAAATTGAATTGAAAAGAGATCAAATGTAAAACAACATTGCATATAATCTTCACTGTATAAATTAAATAAAGATTAATCACTATTAAAGTTACAAAAGCTATTCAGTCAAGAGCAGTGAGTGATTTCCTAGTCTTTTTTTGTTTGAATAACATTAAGAAATATTAGGCTTCTGTCACTCTAAGACTAATGCACAGATCCAGCACTATGATACTGATACACTTATCGGTGTCTTTATCAAATTTTTATGTTCACTTAAGACATATCCTACAAATTTTTGTGAGAACTTGTCTGTTCAAGCGCAAGAATTGAAAGAGAGCTCAATATTTGCACGCTCCTGCGTGTGCGCGCTTCGGATGAGTGCACACACACATCTTCTCACAGATCCAAAATGACAAAAAGCACATTAAAAGTAGTCCATGCAGCATATAACATGGGCATCAGCTCCTCACCTGTGCTTTCATCCCGTTGGGCGGCAGCAGGCAGACAGAATGTGTCCAGACACAGCGGGTTGGGCAGCACGCGCATCTCCATGATGACGTCACCGAGGGCGTGGCGTAGGGCGGCCCTCAGCCTGTCCGTCAGCTGCAGCGGGCTGACATTACCCTGCTCCCACACGTCAAAGCGCACACGCACAGCTGCTCCTGCGCACAGGACACACACATCATCACACATGCATTTAAAGCAGGCCCGGGGTGGGTAATCGGGAGAATTCCCGGTGGGCCGCTTCACTTTTGGGCCGGTCGAGGATTTTTATTTTATTTTTTCACATTTGTCACGTTAGTTACATTAGGCTACACATGTTCCGCATTCTGACAGCGCAGCCTCTGAATGGGTTGTACCATGTGAGGGAGTTCTACCCTCTCCTCCTATAGAGTTGGTTGGGTCCATAGCCCGTCTTTTCCAAAACGTTTTCTCAGGTAGGCTACCACGGCACCGCCGGCGCCTACCGATAGCTGGGCCGGCCCTACCGTAACGGTACGCGTCGGTCAGGGAGGATGGATGGGAGGAAGAGGCCAGGAGGTATGGAAGCTTGTTTCCGCCACAAAATAAAACATTTTAAAAGATAATTGCGACTTTTTATCTCACATTGCGAGTTTACATCTCTTTACATGACTTTATTTCTCAGAATTGCGAGATATAAAGTCAGAATTGCGTGAAATAAAGTCACAATTGCATGTTATAAAGTCAGAATTGCAAGATATAAAGTCAGAATTGTGTGAAATAAAGTCGCAATTGCTTCTAAAGTCTAAGTGAATTATTATTTAACCTTTACATTATTTGTTGAACCATGGTATTAAAGGGATACTCCACTTTAAAATGAAAATTCTGTCATCATATTCTCACCCTCATGTTGTTTCAAACCTGTATGAATTTCTTTCTTCTGCTGAACAGAAAGGAAGATATTTAGAAGAATATCAGTAACCAGACAGTTTCTGGTACCATTGACTTCCATAGTATATATTTTTTGATACTATGGAAGTCAATGGGACCCAGAAACTATCTTGTTACTGATATTCTTCTAAATATCTTCCTTTCTGTTCAGCAGAAGAAAGAAATTCATACAGGTTTGAAACAACATGAGGGTGAGTATAAGATGACAGAATTTTCATTTTAAAGTGGAGTATCCCTTTAATACAAACTACACAATAGTAAGATCTGAACTGTTGCTTCATTTATCCAATTTGGAAAAAGTGCTAATTTGGAATTCCACCATGGAAAAAGTGGGCCGGTCTTGGGCCTGAAACTCCCGGGCTGAAAAGTGGCCCCACTCCGGCCCTGATTTAAAGTCGCTATGAAACGGAAGTTGTGCTAGACTTTTCTTCCCTATTGTGACGAACAGGGCTTGAGCTTAAAGGGTTTGTTCACCCAAAAATGAAAATTCTGTCAGTAATTACTCTCCCTCATGTTGCTCCAACCCCTTAAAGGACAAGTTCGGTATTTTACACTTAAAGCCCTGTTTACAGATCGTTTCTGATGAAATAGAACGGTTAAGATTGAAATTTGGACACATGCTGCTGTCCCGAGAATTTTAGGTTTCTTTCGCTCCCCCCCCCCCCCCCCCCCCCCACCTCCAGAATGGCTGCATATGTGCACTGGAACGATCCTTCCTAAAACGCATAAAACTTTCGTTTACAAAGACGTGAAACTCACCAAGTGGTCAGGGGTGTTCACTGATATGCTCACACAAAAATCGCTGCAAAAGATGCTTGTCCTTTAAGACTATTGTTCATCTTCAGAACACAAATTAAGATATTTTTGATGAAATCTGAGAGCCGTCTCACTCCTTCATAGGCTGCTAGGTAATCAATAATCTGCCATCCCAGAAAAGTTAGTAAAGACATCGTTAAAATAGTCCAAGTGACTATAGTGGCTCAACCTTAAGTTCATCAAGCGATGAGAATACTTTTCTTAAAAAAACAAAAACAACAAAAATACTGTTACACTACGTGAACTCACTCAGAGGCTCACAGAAAAAAATGAATAGTTGAATAAAGTCATCTTTTTTTTTGTGCACAAAAAGTATTTTCGTCGCTTGATGAACTTAAGGTTGAGCCACTGTAGTCACTTGGACTATTTTAACAATGTCTTTACTAACTTTTCTGAGATGGCAGATATTGATTTCATCAAAAATATCTTAATTTGTGTTCTGAAGATGATCGAAAGTCTTACGGGGTTGGAACAACATGAGGGTGAGTAATTACTGACAGAATTAAAATTTTTGGGTGAACAAACACTTTAACATTTTTGCTCACCAGTCACTATGGCTAGTGGTTTTTCAAAGTTACTAGCCACTGCATTTTCACTGGCCACAATTTTGACCACCACGGGGAAAAACTGCCATATAGATATTTTTTTATATTATCTCATAATTTGTCAGCAGGTTTATTAGGCTCCTGTCACTTTAAGATCTGACGCATGGATCCATTATACTGTTACACATGAGTTTTCTTTCTCAATTCACTTGAAACATAACTGACTATGTTTACGTGAATACTCGCCAATTTTGACATTATTTTGTGTGTATTTGAGTGTTTATGGGCATTAAGCAGCAAAAAAAAAACTCTAAGCACTGAGAGGCGGCTTTATGTGTGCATACTTTGGGTGTGTGAGCACAAAATCTGCGGGAATGAGTAAAATTATGCGCAATATGTGCAATCCCACACCGAAATTCAAGCCCTGTAACAGCAACAATATTCATCCGGAGCAAATAAAACGAGTGAGTGAGAGGAGGCGGGTTTGTGTGTAACTGCGAGAAAGCGCAGCTGGTCTCGTGCATCTATAGACCTTATTCAGAGCAGCGCCATGACCGGTATGAAAGTGAGGCTGTGAGGGATAGTCTTGCCTTGTTTCCAATGCCATCCGCTCTAAAAAGCTGTATAAAGCTCCTCGATTACTTACAATTTTCCACAGCTTATATTGTCGGGAGTTTTTTGCCAACTGAAATTTCTTGGAAAGATATTTTTTCCAGTGTTTCATGACCAGAACAATCCAAAAACACATTAAATAACAGTACAGCCCATTGAAGAGATGCACTGTCGGTCCCTCACAGCCTCGCTTTCATTCCCATTTAAAATCAAAGATGGCGCTGCTGTGAATAAGGTCAATTCTGCGGAAAATTAGTATTTTAGTATCAATAGGTATCGAAAAATCAATATTTTTGACAACACTACATTGCACTTAGTTTATTATTTCCGATGCCTTTTTAGAAGACTACAATTGAAAAGTGTATATATTATATATAAAATTCAACCCGCCAAAGTGGCTAGTAGTGATGACTGTGTTCAGAGCCACCACTAAAACACATCCGCATTTGGCGTGTGTTAACGACATCAAGGGAATTGATTAGATGGTTGGATGGTCGTGGTTTTCTATTGGTGGATCTCATGTGAGTGACAGGTTGCCCCGCCCTCGTCATCAGAGAAGAGAAGAGATGCTGCAAGAGGGAGGGGAAGTTATTCTGATTCAAGATTATGAGGGCACATGAACTAATGTTTGATTGCAAAAGCTTCCCAACCTGAGCTCCGGCTGAGAGAGTCCACCTTAACAACCGTCGTCAGGGCCTCAAACTGGTCTGGCTGGAGGGAGATGGTGGAAACGTCAGCTTTGAGAGCCGGTCCGCTGGTGTCCTGAGCGGGAACCTGCAGCGCGCAGCCTTTAGCGTCCACGAATGACAGCGCGATGCAGGCGATACCTGGGGAGCGCAGCAAGTGGACACGGTTAGAGGAGAAAGTGATGGAGGCGAGAGAGAGAACTAAAGAGAACAGATGCAAAAAATGATGCATGAAAGCAATAAATTCAGCTAGTGCTGAAAGACAAACGGGGGTTTGCTATAGAGACGCATGCTGATATGTTTGTGTCTCTTCAAACAAAGCCACTTTCTGTGCTCAAGGGGATGATTTTTATTAAAAGATACTTTCTTCTTTTTGTTATATGAAGGTCACATGAAATCTGTCTTTAAACTTTTTAACATATCCTCATCATTTATTACACTGCTTCTTTTTCAAATGCCTTTTATGTACAGATCTGATGACCCTCGACAGACACAGCCTTTCAATATTAAAATATGAAAAAGCATCATGAAACTATGATGATGTTAACAAAAAGTGAAATAAACAAAACATTTCAAGATTTATTTGATATTGTATGTGTTTAAAAAATTATGATTTCCCTTAAAAACAACAACTTTGTTTTAATAATGTTTGTTTTTCAAAAGTTGTGCAGTTATATAGCTAGTCGTCAGGGCTGTAATTTCCATTCAAGCTGTAATTTAGTCAAATTATGCAAAAAGTGTGAAAATATAATTTAATAGTAGAGATGCACCGATACTAAATTTCTCTGCCAATACTGATAGCTGATTATTCAGAATGATATATGCAGATAGTTTTAATGTTTTCAAGAAAAAAAAAAAGTACACAGCGTTAGACTAAACTGGGAAGGGTCACAGCACTTGCATATTTTTGTCCTATTGCGAGTTTGATTGCTCCTATTTCTCTCCTCATTTGTAAGTCGCTTTGGATAAAATCGCTAAATGATTAAATGTAAAAAAATCTGTCCCAACTAATGGTAAACTATATCGGGAACCCTCTCATTCGGTACATTACCACAATATTAGAGGTTAAAACTAACAACAGAGTCCAGACTATTACATTCAACTGCATTTATATATTTACTTGTATTCAAGAGAAAGAAAAGACTACAGCGATCTGTCACGTCACATTTAAGACCATCAAAACGCCATTTATTGTTTGAATTTCATAATAAAATGGACATAGTTTGAAAGCTGAGACTTTGTTGCTTATCAGAAGTTACAAAGCATGAAGCTCTTTGCGATTATTGGATGGGGCACTCTACAAATAATGTTTGGTGTACTGAATAAGCACAGACCTGGCAACCCTGGCTTGAACTACGGGACGTAGGATCAAATAGAGCCTGCTTTGACGTCGCTATTTTTCAACTGTTAATGTGTTATTGTAGCCATAAATTCAACACAACACACATTTTCTTCACACACAGTATAAGTTGCAGTCTGACATCTTTTTCCAACCCATTTTGAATGACAGGATATAATCAACCCTGATCATCGGCTGTTTTAAACAATCAGACAATGGCTAACAGTGAAAATAATTGCTTTAATCGGCCAATGCCGATGATGCATCCCTATTTAATATTTTATTTTGGGTCCATAAAATGCTTGCTATGAAATAAGCTGGTCAGCTAGTCTGACATTTTCTTCTAAAACTGATTAAAACCATTTCCACAACTGTCATTTTCACCACAAAACACTATAACAAAACAGTGTTGTTTTTGTTGAATAAAACTAAAAGTATTCAAAAATAGTTTTCAGCAATAGAAAACGTTGAAATCAAATTTTTATAAAAATATCAGCTGAAAAACTTAAACTTAAAAAAAACCTTTAAAACGTTGTCTTGCTGAAATAAGTATATTTAAGTTGAAGAGGTAAAATTACAAAAATTAAAGTAGAAATAGAAATATGTAAGAAAAAAATGGCAAAAGCTCATAACAAAATTACAAAAAATGTGCCAATTTTGCTTAAAAAGTGTATAAAGTTTTAAGAGAGTTTAATTTCTAAAAGTCCACAAGGATGAAAGTGCCCACAGTTGAAGAAACACCCATATGTACCCTTAAATTATAGAAACACGACTATATTTCAGAAAAACAATGCCTCTACTGGAGTACAAACTCTCATAAATCCTTTAAATGGGTTTTTCTGCTGTTGTATTGACTCGGTTGTGCTGTTTACAGCGTGAAGCCGCGGCTCTGATAAGCGCAGAAAGAAAGAGATTTCCATCATTAGATTCTCAGAGATCGATGGCGCCTTCGCTCCAGTGGTTGTGGCTATAAGAAAGCCTCGCAAACAGAGCGGCGGTCGCATTAAAAGGCATTAGCAGCAAACAGTGGAGCGCGAGCAGGGATTTATCCAGCTGCTTGTATTAGCGCATGCCGTTAGCGGTTTAAAGCATGATCGATGTGTAAGTGTGTGTGTGTGTGTGTATGCCAGATATCAGATGCTAATGCGTTGCACACACAATCACCTGAGATAAATCACCCATGTGCAAAGTGTGCATGCATTCTGCACAAGCGCGGCCTGGATGCATGTGGTTGCATTTGGTCTGAAACACACAATACACAAGTACATCAATGCTTCCATCGAAGCAAGCTCAATTTCCTGCATCATCGCGTTTCTGAAATGTGTCAGAATGTGATTCACAATGCAAGTTCGTGTTGCTTTCAGAGCAGTGCCAATCAATGAGCAGCTTCTCTTTGCCCTCTCATCTAAAACTCCATTAGCTGTGATCTTTTAAGAGCACTTGATGAGGTGTGATGTAGTGTGGCGTGACCCCTGCGCTCCAGTGAGACTACATGAAGACAGAGAAGGGCCGTTCAATCTCTGCTGGACTCTCTGTCTGACTGAAGCCCTAGAGCCCATCACGGAAGTCACTTTCTGATCTATAACGACAGCGGCAGAGAGTGTGAATGAGATGATCTTGTATACACGGTAAAAATCTGATCTCGTATACACGGTACCAGGGCCGGAGTGGGGCCACTTTTCAGCCCGGGAGTTTCAGGCCCAAGACCGGCCCACTTTTTCCATGCTGGAATTCCAAATTAGCACTTTTTCTAAATTGGATAAATGAAGCAACAGTTCAGCTCGTTCTATTGTGTAGTTTGTATTAATACCATGGGTTAACAAATAATGTAGCCTAAAGGTTAAATAATAATTCACTTAGACTTTAAGCAATTGTGACTTTATTTCACACAATTCTGACTTTATAACACGCAATTGCGACTTTATATCACACAATTCTGACTCTATATCTTGCAGTTCTGACTTTATAAGCAATTGCGACATTATTTCACACAGTTCTGAATTTATATCTTGCAATTCTGACTTTATAAGAAGCAATTGCGACTTTATATCACCCAATTCTGACTCCATATCGCAATTCTGACTTTATAACACGCGATTGCGACTTTATTTCACGCAATTCTGACTTTATATCTCACAATTCTGACTTAACACGCAATTGCGACTTTATTTCACGCAATTCTGACCTTACATCTCGCAATTTTGAGAAATAAAGTCAGAATTGCGAGATGTAAACTCGCAATTGTGAGATAAAAAGTCGCAATTATCTTTTAAAATGTTTTATTCTGTGGCGGAAACAAAGCTTCCATACCTCCTGGCCTCTTCCTCCCATCCATCCTCCCTGACGCGTACCGTTACTGTAGGGCCGGCCCAGCTATCGGTAGGCGCTAAGTGTGTAGCCTAATATAACTAACGTGACATTGAAATGTGAAAAAAAATAAATAAATAAAAATTCCTCGCCCGGCCCAAAAGTGAAGCGGCCCACCGGGAATTCTCCCGATTCTCCCGATTACCCACTCCGGGCCTGCACGGTACAAAGTGATCATTTTAACAAAGTAAAAATACTGTAAACTGCATTACACAATGAGAAGAATAAATGCAGCAATACTTGCAAAATTTGAAGGGTTGTTTCGAAAGATACCTTAAATTTATTACGAAAACACGAACAGTCTTTGCGTGATGCATCACTTAAGATTATACAGTAGCACTATAAGTTCACCTTACAGTTTTATACATTAACATTAGTTAAAGATAACATGAACTAACATTTCTTAAGTTTATGTTAAATTATACATAAGTTCAAAGGTTTGCGGTCAGTATGATTTTTTTTTTTTTGGAAGAAATTAATTTGATTTTTTATTTAATTTAATTTAATTAATAAAGGAAGCATTAAATTAAACAAAAGTGACAGTAACAACATTTATAATGTTACAAAAGATTTCCATCTCAAATAAATGCTGTTCTTTTGAACTGTCTATTCATAAAAAAAGTGATTAAAATGTACTTAAAAATATAGTAAAACAGTAATATTGTGAAACATAAATAAATTTTTAATCAAATAAATGCAGCCTTAGTGAGCCTAAGAAACTTTCAGAAACATTAAAAAAAATTGCACCGACTCAAAACATTTGTCAACAATATTAATTGCATACTGAACTAGCATGAAAAATAATTAACAGTTACTAGTTACAAAAAACTACTAAGATTAATGCTGTAAAAATGCTCTTTGTTATTTGCATAAAAAAAAAATTATCATATACTGTATATCACTGCTGTGTTACACTACTATGCAAAGGTACACTATTATATAACTCAAATAATACAACTCATAATAAATATTAAAACTAACTATCACGATACTTGGGTGCTGATACGATATGTATTGCGATTTTATATTGCAATATATTGCATTTTTTTAACACTAGACCATCGGGAAAAGTTAAATCATACACTTATACAGACTGTACATGATGTATAAGATGAGTCATATTTACAAAAACAAATCATCACATCTTTCTGACTTTTATTTCAGAAGCATCATACAATACTACATTCTCTTTAATAAATGATTCAATAACAAAAACATTTTTAACAGAAACAATGTCATCGATAAATGCGTTATTTTAAGCACCAAGTTTCTATCAAAAGCTGATTTTGATCGCTATCGTAGACATCAGTGTTCATATTTGAACTTCAAACTTTTATCCAAGTACTTCTATGATCATTTGAACTATTGCATCACAGAAATAATGAAGGTTGAAAAGTTTGTGAAGCCGTTTCATGACGACTCTCACCGGGTCAGCGCCAACACAGATCTGAATGTTGCGATATGATTTTGTCAAAGTTTAATAGACAGACGAACTGAAAGATTGCGTGTGTGTTTGAATGGAGATCACAGTCTTTTAAATATGAATGGTGCAGCTCTATTGTCTTATCTCTCTCTCAGTATATGAGCAGCGCGAGGGCTTTTCAGTGCGTTCAGTCTCACGTCTCTTTGTCCACTTGTGATATTACGTCTCTCGACACACTCAAAGATGACGACACATTTCATCCTCGGTTGGAACGAAAGTGACTAACTTCTGTCAACCTCGTCTACAAGCAAGGACACAAATAAAGCAATTGAATTTGAATTACTATCGATTCTGGAATTAAAAAAAATCGATTTTAGAATCGTAAAAAAAAAAAAAAAAAAAAAAAAACGTGTAGCTATGTGAATCGATTTTTTCTCCCAGCCCTATCAAACACATGAACGCACTGAAGCTAGAGGCCCATTCTTGTTTTCCGCCTCAGATTTCAGCTACATTTACATCAGTGTTTGAAAATGATCGTGTTCGTGATGGAGTCAGTCAGCGGGTGAATGTTAACAGCCCTGTCTGTGTGACAGCTACTGTCGTTGTGGCTTCATGGAACAATGAACCAATGAGCTCCTTTCACACAGAGAAACATACAAGCCCTATTGTCTGCAGCTTAAATGTTGTTTGATACTTTCTAACTAAGCAAACATAAAGGCACATATTGCAATACTACTGCAAGATGTCAATCGGGGATCGTTCGCACAATGCTCTTTTTCTCAGTGAACTTCACACTGACTGACTGCAAACATTTGTTTTAATATGCGCCAGAAGCATTCAACATTTCCTAGCATTAGCAAGGTGTTTTGAGTTGGTAATTGGGCAGCCAGCTTAGAGGAACAGTTCACCCAATTTAAAAATAAACATACATTTACAAGTTATTTTGTCTTATATGCATCTGCATATTGGTGCAAGACAATCTGTGATGAAAAAAAAAACAGTCCAGTTTCCCATTTTTCAATCTGAACATGAAGGAAAATGAGATTTTCAGCAAATAACCGATTCAAATTCCATCAGTTCCTTATATAAAGTTATGCAATGGCTTCAAAAGATTTGGAATATAGTGCACAGGTCAAATGGACAACTTCTATGATGCTTGTTTATGATTTTTTAAGCTCTATACTGTAGCTCTATAGAGAGTGTTTTAAACTTTTCCTTCTAGTCCAGTTTTGCCATCCCATCGTGCAAAGTAACAACTTTTTAATGAGCAACAAAGAATTTATTCGGTTAATGTGCTTTCATTGTTGTTTATGCCCATGTTTTCTATCATATGCTTTTTATGTGCATTTTTAGAACTTATGCACATCTTGGCGTTTCCATGTAGCGTTTTTATATGTTATATCCCAAAATGGGTATAAAAATAGGTGGATGGAAACATGACATGACATGAAGGTGAGTAAACTTTCATTTTTGGGTGAACTACCCCTTTAAGCTGTGATCATGTGACCATGCAGTACCACACGCAGCCAGTGGGGGCGCCACAGGGCACACAGCACAACAGTGGAGTGGGTGGAGGGTCTTATACCTTGAAACTGAGAGGTTGGGAAGAGATTCTGAACAAGGTCCGACATTGTACCTGAGGCACAACAGACACCCAACAGGACAGAAACAATGAATGGGACAAATCAACATTGATGATCAACCAATAAGCAGTGTTGGGGAGCTAAGAGTAGCTGCACCAACTTAAAGTTGCAGTGTGCGATTCCTGTGTCACTCGCAGCCCTAAACTCTTTGAAGCAGCATTGAGAAGCACAGCGTCAGAAAATCTGTTTACTAGTGTTTATTTCAATTAACCAGTTTTAAGATTTTTAAGCAATTCAAGTCATCAATTAATGTTGCTCGCAAAAGTCCTTTATGTAAAATTCATGGGGTTCACGTAAAACACAGCTAAAAACCTCTTTGGTTTGAAAATCTTAATCTAAAGATTTTAGATCAGATTTAAAATGACACATTATTTTTAAAGGCCTTTCAATGTGACACAAATGTAACTTTATGTCAGAGTACATTGGTGTTCAAGTTTGAATCAGGTACTGTAATCGGCATCCTAATTGTTTTTGTAACAGATGAATAATGATTTAAATAAATTAAAGTTGCTTGGCAAACTACAGTTTCAGAAAACTACTGAGAGAGATGAAGAGAAACAGGAAGATGAACATAGGTAAAATTCAAATGCAAATTCCAATTAAATTGCCTGCATTAACATCAGTGTTGTTATTAACTAAACTTTTTTTTTTTTTTTTTTCAATAAAATATGAATATTAGTTGATAAACCTACTTAAACAAACAAACATTAGAAATGTTCCCTTGGCAAGTAAATTAAATAAAACTATTAAAAGTACTAAAACCAAAATAATTCAAACCTTAATAAATATATATATTTTAAAATCTAAATAAAATGATTAAAGCACAGAAAAATTACTAAAATATAATAATAATAATAAATATAATAATAATAAAATAAAAAAATCTATATATACAATAAAATAATATAAAATAAAAATATGAAATATATAAATAATGCTAAAATAACACTGATTAATGTACTTGCGTAGGATATGTTTTGAGTCATCCCAGGACATGTAATGGCTTGTGGGATATTCAAACCCATTTCGTATCCACACTGCACTGGTCAGGCTGATAATAGTGAACATCTCAGTGAAGTCCTGCCTTTAAAAACCCCGGAGGAGCTGCTCCGACCTCTCAGGAACTGATATTACTGTCATCCTGCATCAATAACCCCACAAGTAGACAATTCCAGGAGCCACAAAGCCCTTTATTTACATTCTGATTAAGTGCAGGAGCTGTAATGGTGGAAGAGCATCCAGTAATGGCTCTTTTAATAGCGGGTGCATTAGGAGATCTTCAGGAGCAGCTCTTCCAGGTATTGGGACTGTCAGTTCATTAGTGTTGGGGAGAGAAGAGGAGAGGAACCCTGTGGCTCCAGTCCGAAGCTGCTCCCACTTCTGCCGTCTCCTCCTGACAATTATCTCTCTGCAGTTTGGGATCAAGTCATATTAGGACCCTAAGAGGCTTGTTAAAGACCCTTAACCACGTTAATGAGACGGACCTGGAGCCTCCCCTCCGCTGCTGTTAAAGCACTCACAAACTTTCCACTTTCCACCAAAGGACTGTTAAAAACACCCCGCTTTGAGGACCTAAAGGGGTCGGATGCAGATTTCAGATAAGATTTAAAATGAAATGTTATCTCTAAAGGCCAAATTTTTTAAACTGTACTGTAATTTTCAACTTAAAGAAGTTCAACACCTATTTTGCAGTCAGTTAAAGGATAAAGGTCCTTTCACACTGGACGCGATTTTGACGCACGAATAAATGGAGCGATGGTTTTATTTTTTGATCAGCTGTTTGTGTAATGAGTGCTTCCACACCGAACGCGGATGTGCTGCGGCGACAGAAAAGGCTTCAGCCAATCACATACTACAAGGACAACGATTTGAAAGACAATGTGTGGCGTAGCATTGCCAACCAACTCGGTTATCTCGACTGTGAGTATGTGATAGTTTTAGTCCTTGTATAGTCCTGTGCTGTGTAGGCTAGCAGGCTAAACTACATTTGGGATAGAAAGCTAACACTATTATCGTCAAAGATAGAGACAGAGACCGTGTTTACTTTGAACGTAACAAAATGTAGTGAGACTATTTAGGGCTGCTTTTAGTATACTATACATTCTTTGTGTGATATCTACAGTTTCTAGTCGAATGATTTTAACTTACTTCGTGTGTTACATGTAATGTGTAAGTTAGTGACATTACAAAACGCACTGTGTTTAGTTGAAGACGCAAAAAAAACTGTGCACATTAGCATACTCCCCTTCAGACTCTGTTCTTTAAGATTGGGTGCACCCAAAACCTTCTTTTCTGTCTTTTAAAGAAAATGAAAAGCTCGTCTTCACTCACTGGATGACGATGATGAAGTGTCCATGTTTTCTCAGCGGTCGGCGCGAAAGTTTTGGAATGTTGAAGCTCTGAACGTCACAGACGTCGCAAATTCGCGTCGCGGCTGATGTGAATGGTTTTGACGCGAACTATTCGCACACGAACTATTCGCTTTTTCGTTTCGCTTTTTCGTTACGCATCCGGTGTGAAAGGGCCTTAACTGTCGCCAAAATGCAACCTAGGCTCTTTTTGTTAATCTACCTGAGGCAAACTTTCATTTAAAAGCATAATTAGAATGGAAACGCCACTTTTAAGTTTGACCGTATTTTCGTTTTCGGTCAAATTGCCTTTTGAATGGGAGTGCATGGGGCACGACTATGATAGCATCAAAATCTCTCTTTTTAAAACACTAAGAAGGAAGAAATAAATAATAAAGAAAGGTTTTGAACAACTCACTGTAAGTGTCCGCCGGCATTTTGACAGTCGATCTATTAGTACCTATACTAAGACCTATTAGTGTACACTTAGATCCAGGAACACTGAATTCGTTTGAGCGATGAATTAAAACCATGAATAAGACGGTAAAAGCGATGTGTGTGTGGCTGGAGGAGCTCAGTCACACCGCACAGGTGTAAACACAGAAATGTGCTTGCTTTTTAATAATGCTGAAACGAAACAACACTGACCAGTCAGCAAATCTAGCGAGATTGAGAGAAACTGTGCCAGCAAACACTGATGGAAGGAATAAAACTCACGAAATTTTGGCAAGATAAACAGGCAAAGTGTGTGTTATTCAGGACCTCAGGAACAAGATTTAGGAGGCGCTAAAGGAGTCACAGCGAGATACAAATCAAACCCGAGAAAAACGAGACGCGGATGGGGGAATATAAGTGTCTTTACCTTTGCCTCCGGTTCCTTGGCCTCCAGGTTTATTGTACAGGTAGATGTCATGATCCGGCAGCTCGCTGCTCAAATGGAAGTAATGCTAAGAGAGAAAACAGAGAGAAACAAAGAAAACAGATTTATGGAGACTGATAATCTAAAAAGAATGGTTACACTTTACAATAATGTTCCATTAGTTAACGTTAATTAATGCATTACCTGACATTTACAAACAATGAGCAGTTCATTTGTTACAGTATTTATTCATCTTTGGTAACGTTAGCTCAGGTCCATTGATTAATATTAACAGATATACTTTTCAATTTCAGTAATGTAAATGTTGAAATTAGATTAATAAATGCTTTAGAAGTATTTTGTATTGTTAATTCATGGTAACTAATAAATTAATTCATGGTAACTAATAAATTAACTAATGTTAATAAATGGAATCTTATTGTAAAGTGCAACCCCAAAAAATGTATGCATATTTTATTTATTTATTTTTATATCTTCATAATGATACCAATTTGAAGTTGCACAATATTATTGTTAATCATATCGGTACTGGCCATAATTATTGATTTTTCATTATTAAAGGTTTGATTAGGTACTGATATTGGTCAAAAATAGATTACAAACAATGAACAATTAATTTGTTACAGTATTTATTTATCTTTGGTAACGTTAGCTCAGGTCCATTGATTAATATTAACGGATATACTTTTCGATTTCAGTAATGTAAATGTTGAAATTAGCATTAAGATTAATAAATGCTTTGGAAGTATTTTGTATTGTTAATTCATTGTTAATAACTAATTTTAGAATCTTAAAGCAAAGAGCAACCAAAAAATGATGTATGCATATTTTATTTATTTATTTTTATATCTTCATAATGATTCTCATTTGAAGTTGCACAATATTATTGTTAATCATATCGGTACTGGCCATAATTATAGATTTTTCATTATTAAAGATATGATTAGGTACTGATATTTGTAATTAATAGATAATGTTTGCCTTTTTTACAAACTCTATTTCTATGGCAGGTTTAAAAAGGTACTAAATGCAGACAAGTTGTAATTATAATCACCTGTTCGCTATTCTGTGAGAAAAGCACCATGATTATTGTGCACTTTAAATTTTAATCACATATTAGCTTCTAAAAGTGTGTTTTTATGTCCTGCCCCCCCGGTGGAGAAGTGTATTATGGGAGCTCTCTGAATGAACTCTCGCTGACCTGTTAAACCGAACCACACTCACTCAGAGAGCAGAAATGTCTGAACACATTTGCAGAGCTCTGCTGCGCTCACACGTTATCTGTGGTGGTTCGCTTCACACGCACATCAAAGTATAAACCGCTTATTGCAAACAACTTCGTTACACTTTTTTTTAACATATATATATATATATATATATTTACGTAATCAGCAGTATTTCTGACCAATGGATTTCATCAGACCATTTTAAAATGATTTGTGGAAGTGAAAAATTTAAGACTTTTAAAAAAAAGGCATATTTCATCTGCAAAATATTCAGTTGAGAGAAATAATAAACTTATGTAGTAATAAATAATAATAATAAAAACTTTCTTTAAAGGGCACCTATTATACAAAATTCACTTTTACATGGTGTTTGAACATAAATGTGTGTTGGTAGTGTGTGAGCAAAACCACCCTAGAATGATAAAAATCCACCCAGTGGTTTTTTTTACAATCTCAATAAATCATAAGCACTGTCTCAGAACGAGCTGTTCTAAGATTGCTCTCACTGTGACGTAGAATTGCGCTAAGCCCCACCGACGTGGTTTGATTGACACTGTGGTTACCCCGCCCTCGGTGATCTGTACACCATCGCCATTGTTTCAACGACAGCCGGTGTTCTGTTTTGGGATGTAAGAATGAACATAGTAGTCTTCACTGACATCAGAGCCACTGAAAACACAGCGGATGGATTTTATTTATGAAGAAAAGGCGCCACTTAAACTTCCTAAATACGTTGTTTGTGCGAATCATTTTCTGACTGACTCTTTAGTGAACGAGGGTCAAAGTTAATCCTCAAGTGTGGATCGTTGCCTACTGTTCGCGATCCAACGTCACCTCCAGAAGAAGTAAGTGTATTTTATGATTTTTGCTAGTCATTTCAATCGATGTCAGTTCATCAACAAATGCGTCTAAAGCTATTGTCGTCGTCAAAGGATGCCATAGGATGTCTCAACAAACTGTAGCCATCTTCTCACATTTGCCACATAAGCACCTGTGCAAGTAATGTCAACATGACGCAACAGCACCCCTCGCATAAATATAATTTAGTTTCTACTCAGCAAACGTTATCACAGTATTTGTGTGTGTGTAGTTTCAAAAAATTGCGCGAAAGTTATCATAATGTGTGTGTGTGTGTGTTGCACATCCATAATTACAAAGGGGACACGATTAAAACTCTATATTAAGTACTTAAATGTATCAAATAACCATTCCGAGACGTCTTGGTCCATTCTCATTCGTGTTTCTTCTGCTGGAGTCTCTTCATCATCTGGGTCCAGCAGGGCGGGGATATGCAGCTCATTTACATTTAAGGTGGTACACACCAAAACAGCTCTTTTTAAAACAGGCCCCAAAAATGACATTTTCAAATGGTTATAATAAATTAACTGTGGGGTATTTTGTGCTGAAACTTCACAAATACATTCTGGGGACACCCAAGACCAATATTACATCTTGTAAAAAGGGGCATAATAGGTGCCCTTTAAGCTTTACGTAAATGCCCATATTTCTGGGCAATGGATTTCAAAAGCTAATTTAAAAATTATTTGTGAAAGCGAAGAATTATTTCTTTAGAAAAAGAAAAGTGTGCACTATATATATATATATATATATATGAAGAGTTCAGATGCAAAAGCCTCTAAGTGCCATCTGAAATTTTCTTCTAGAATGATCATTTTTATCAAGCTTGTATATTTAAGTTCAGTAATTTCACTTAAATGGCAATGAAAATTACCTATTAATTGCCATTTAAGTGAAATTACTGAACTTAAATATACAAGCTTGATAAAAATGATCATTCTAGAAGAAAATTTCAGATGGCACTTAGAGGCTTTTGCATCTGAACTCTTCATATATATATATATATACACACACTGAATATTTTGCAAAAGAAATAAGCCTCTATATAAAGAAAGTGTTTTGCAAAATACTCAGTTCAAAAATATGAATGAAATAATGAAAATAATAATACATAATTTCAGTGTTTATTAATAATAATTACAATAATAATTCAAAATAAAACCTGTGATAATTCTTTAATATTTTATCTTTTACATTTTATGATTCACAAGTCATTGTACCCCTGTGTAATATTTGTTCACAAAGGCTTAAAATAAATAAATAAATATATATTTAAATCATATTTAAATGTTTTGGTATATTCTGCAGTGTATAAACTGTTCTGTTGTTTAAATCAGGGAACATTGTACAGATTTATAATATCATTTCTAAACCTAAATCTACAGAAGTGCTTCTCTGACACGTGACCATCTCTATGAATCAAAGCACTGTGAATGTGTCTGTCTGTCAGTCTGTCTCGGCGGGATCAGATTGAGTGTACCTTGAAGTGGTGCTCGATGTTGCTGTCGGTGTATTTGGGGATGTGGAGGAAGATGAGGAGGTTCTGGCGGAGGTAGTGAGCCACGGCCTGGATCCACGGCACACAGTACTGAGGCAGACAGAACTCCATCACTTCCGTCGCCGGAGAGCCGGGAGGCTGAATGAACTGAGACGAAGAAGAAAGAGTGGAACTGAAGAAATGATCACATCCACAGTCTATTATCCAACCATTCAATCTCAGACGGCATGCCAGCTGAGCGCCCACAGTCGGAAACTGACCCTCTGATGTATGAGAGAAACAGAGGCCGCACCTTCAGCAGCTTTTCAGTGATACTTCAAAAAATCTTCAATAAAAAACTCGCTCTGAGATGAATCAATACATTAAAAGCTTTGATTCAAAGCAAAAAGTAATTAAAAAATCAGAAAAGAGCAAAAAGGCTTTAGAAGACTCAGTGCATGAGTTTTATTTTATGATACTTTTATGCCATTTTTTCACAAATGTCTGTCTCTGTATCGAGAAAGGTAAATATCATTTGCTTAAAGTCTTTTCATCCCTTAAAACTCATATTTGATCAACAAAATTACATATTTAAAAGTTTTTTCCTTGAAAAAATTTTCTTCATGCCTCAAAATAGCTTGAATGTAACTCGACACCCTTGCCTCATTTAGTATGTGCGGTTCTATGAATATGCAAATGAGCCCCGCCTCCACTCACTCACTCAGCTCAGAGATCCACTCGTTGACGATCAAACGTTGATCTGATTGGTTACAAGGTAGTTTGTGATGTCAGAAACACCAGTGATTTCAAAGCGTGTTTTTGAGACTGTCTTTGGTCTAATGCAGTTTTAAGGAGGAAATACTCAGCAATGGTGTCGACTTATGAATTTACACATGGCTTGTCTTAAAGCATATTAAAAAGACAACATTAAAAGCTTGATTTTCACCACAGGGGGACTTTAATCTGTTCTGCACCAGCCTGTGGTTAGGAACAAGTCAGACACAGAAAAAAGAGGGTTGAGAAGAGAGACGGAGAAAGAGAGATCACCTCCACGTCTGCAGGCGTCAGTTTACAGTTCCTGACCAGCATGACTGTAATAATGTCCAGCGTGGCCTCGTCCAGACGCTTCCTCAATACCTTCACCAATTCATCAGTGATCTCTGGACCTGTACATCACAAAACATAACATCTCACTATAATATATGACATATTATGCAAGTAAAATTGTTCACAGATTGGAAGCCATTTCATATTGACTTTCGATTTATAAATTAAGCCTCGCTAGCAGGTGCCGATATCCCTCAGAGCTGCTCGCTAAAGCAAGAACAGCCCCAATAAATTACAAATATGCATTTAAAATTAATCTGATAGACTGTAAATGATTTGTATGGTTACACTTTGGGAGTGAAGTAAAACATTTACAGGAATGAAATGACTCATGGGCGTAATAAAAGCAGGACGGGTGCGAAGACCAACAGCGCCTCCTGTCTGATGCTGACGCCACTGTATGTGCTGTCGGAGAGTCCTGAGAGTTTGACTGTGCTGAAAATCAATGCGGTTTCTCTGTACTTAAAAGTTTTTTTTTTTTTTTTACTTATCTAAATCTTTGCTGTATGCTCAACTTCCTCAAGATAAAAGTTTGGGCACACTTGACTGAATTTATATTTTACGCACCATATATATATACACACGCATGAAAAAATCTTAAAGACCCCAAACCTATATATATATATATAGGTCTTTAAGTTTTCAGAAAGAGGTCTCATTTGCTCACCAAGGCTGCATTTATTTGATCAAAAATACATTTAAAACAGTAATATTGTAAAATATTATTACAATAATAATAATAATAATAATAAATCTATTGTATTATATGTTCAAATGTAATTTATTCCTGTGATCAAAGCTGAATTTTCAGCATCATTACTCCAGTCTTCAGTGTCACATGATCCTTCAGAAATCACTCTAATATGATGTTTTGCTGCTCAAGAAACATTTATGATTATTATCAATAATGAAAACAGTTGTGATGCTTCATATTTTTGTGGAAACTGTGATTACATTTTTTTTTCAGGATTCTTTTATGAACAGAAAGTTTAACAGAACAGCATTTATTTGAAGTAGAAACTTTTGATCAATTCAATGCATCCTTGCTGAATAAAAGCAGCTATATAAAAAATATAGATAAATACATCTTACAGACCACATACTTTTGAGTGGTATTGTGTAATACATACACACATATAAAAATGATCTTCCATTAGGGTTTTACCCTTTTTGTTGTTGTTTTTTTTATTTTATTTTAATTTTGTCAATATAAATGTAATATATACATGAAATAAGTAACATGACAAACTTTTGGTAACATCAGGGTTTATACAGAGATTCTTGAATTGAATTTACTACCTTTTTACCACCTATTTTACTACCATCACAATATTTTTACTACCAACAGGCTTCAAACTTCAACTGTAGCAGTGTTAAGTGTTAAGTAAAGTGACAAGTAAAGACATGAAATATCTTTCCATCCAGATTTTTTTTTCAAAACGCTATAAATCCATCCAGATTTTTTTCCAAAACGCTATAAATCCATTCAGATTTTTTTCCAAAACGCTATTAATCCATCCATATTTTTTTTCAAAAGCTATAAATCCATATTTTTTCCCTAAAAATTGATGGTTTGTCTTTTTAAAAAGTATTTTGTCTTATTTTGTGTTTGCATTTGAGGAAAAAAACCTGTAGCCTAACCGTTCGTTCTCCATTAAGGATGCTTTTAAAACTTTCACAGAGACATCAAACAGAAAACACAAAGCCTCTCTTTGAAACGAATTTCGTTTTGTATTAATTTTATCTTAATTTTAATCCATGTTTCATTATTTTGTATAATCACGACACGTTCAGACATGAACCTCAACGAAACTCAGCGTATACTCGCCTCACAGACCTAAACAAATTAGAAATATCCTATATCTATTATCTACAGAAAGCTTGAAATTTCTACTTTTAACCAGAACCATTCAAAACTAAATAAAATTAGGCTATAGGCTAATCCGTAAGAAATGCATTTTTCTCCGGCGCGTTCACTACTGCGAAGATCGCGAGTCAGTGTCAACTTCAGCTTTGCAGCTGACACAGAAACACTTGATAATTAATAAACAATTAAAATGTCATAATATATTTTTTACAGCGTTTAGGTGCCGTTTATATGAACGCGTCACCACTGCATGAGAGAGAGAGAGAGAGAGAGAGAGAGAGAGAGAGAGAGAGAGAGAGAGAGAGAGACACACACACACACACGCAAGGTCTCTCCCTCTCTGCCGTGCGCTCGCTACACGGTTTGCATGCGCGCTTTTGCTCGCTCGCTCGCTCTAGATTCGCAGGAGATTTGAACTAATTTCCAGGCATCATAACATTACAAAAGGCAATTGTAATATTTTTTTATTACTATTTTGGTATGATGAACATTCACTCGCCAGTGTGGCGGATAGCCTTTTGAGATTTACTCGCCAAACGGAAAATCTAACGCACTAACGAAAATGTAGCCTACTACCTCGTCAGATGACGTTTACTACTTTTTACTACTTTTTACTGGCCTTAATTTGCCATAATTTAATTTACTACCTTTTACTGCCTTTTACAACCCCGCGGAAACCCTGAACATGTTTCAGTCACTGCATAATTCTTATACTTCATTATTATGTTTTAATAATTTTTCCATTATTCTAAAATGTGTGCAAAATAGTCATAATAAAGAACTAATAAATATTTGCTCCTCAAAATTAAGATAAAGGCAGTTTTTTGTCATACATGCCTCTTTCTTGTTAAACCATTTCAACTGCTAAAAACTCCTCTCAGGTATCGGTGCACTTTTCTATTCCACTTGGTTGTGTTCTTTCTAGTTTGTATATGAATGCAAGAATATTTAGTCTGGTTTGAGAAGCAGTGTTGCCTGTAGTCGTGTAATATCCCTAAGAGAAACAACACACTTCATTGCATCTTGTGTTTCATGTCACTGTTTTCACACATTTATCTGTCCCTGTCTCTCACCTGCAGTCCCCACGCCATGCACCAGCAGCAAAATGTGTTTGTCCACCAGTCCAACCGGCCTTGAGCCTTCCAGAGACGAGCGTGATCCCTATGAACACAAGATACATGTTATAACATACTTACATCACATCAGGCACATGGGAGCACGCTCTACGCTTCTTTTCCAGGCAATAAACACATAATTACTCAGATCTTCTATTGCTTATCTCATCAGAATGAGCCTCATAAATGGCGTAAACACAAGGACAGGTCAGTGCTTTGCAAGTAGCAGGTAAATCATTCACTCCGGAAGGGGATCGGAGCCCTAATGGCTCCTGAGGGCTCTGGTTTCCTAAAGCGTAATGAGAAGTGACAGTATGTGAATGTTACCGTGAGGTCCTCGGAGCCCAGCGGCTCTTGGCTGCGGGCCAGACCGACAGAGCGTGTGTGCATGTTTCCATCCAAATCACTGTACTTCCCTGCCTGAGACGTCTCTGAGAGCCTGTGGAGACAAGACAGGTGGGACGAGAAGGTCAAGATCATGAAAAGAATTTAAAGAAAATTCTAGCGATTATTTAGGCCCCGTTTTGGTCGATCGGATCACAAGTAAACGAGGGAGACACATTCCCGTTTACACCTAGTGTTTTAATCCATATCTCCACTTTCAACCACTTCTGTCCTGATTTCTTTGAGGGAAGGGTCTATGGGTGGGTTTATGTATGGGGTTTTTTCAGATCTTTCGATTTAATGGACAAAATAAGGTTGCACAATTTACATACAGTACTGTGCAAAAGTCTTAGGCATGTTAATATCCCCCAAAAATTTATATATATGAAGAAACAGAAAAAACTGAGACAGACTAAATCCAGAAGAACTGCGGGAACGTCTCCGAGATGCTTGAAGAAACCTTCCTGCAAAGCTCCCTGAAAAACTATGCGCAAGTGTTCCTGGACAAAAGCCGCTTTAAAAGCAAAGGGTCGTTACACCATATATTGATTTGAATTAGTTAATAGAAGTTAAATCATAAATAAATTCAATTTATGATTTTATTTTTGAAAGCATTCTCACTTTACAGCATTTTAACACAAGTGCCAGTGCTTTCACAGTACTGTAGCTTTGCAGGAAGGTTTCTTCAAGCATCTCAGAGACGTTCCCGCAGTTCTTCTGGATTTAGTCTGTCTCAGTTTCTTCTGTTTCTTCATGTAATCCCAGACGGACTCGATGATGGTGAGATCAGATCAGACCGGCTGTTGTCAGACTCCTTGTGCATACACAAATCTCACAGGATTATTACAATTAATGGCAAAAAGAATGTTTGGAAATGTAAACTGATATTTCCTACTGACACACAACAGCAAAAGATATAAATAACTGACTTAAAACCATTTTTTTTGGGGGGGGGGGGGGGGGGGGGGGTATTAACATGCCTAAGACTTTTGCACAGCACTGTATGAATGCCCAGAGACCACAGAAAAACACACGGAGAGCATCAGCCTCCATCTGTGCTCTGACAGCCAGTGTGTGTTAGAAGTCAGGAACGTAAGAGAACATTGTGCTTGGTAAATTTTTCCTCTTCAAACCAAACTTGGATCTTCAGTCGACAAAGTTTAAATCCCATCTGGCTAGATCTCTTCCCATAATGTTTATGCTTTACTTCAGTAGACGGAGAGTAGACGGTCTTTTGTGGCTGTTTGAACACATTCGACCACTTGAGCGTTTACACTACGAAAGCAATCCGGTCTAATGTGTTTTCAACTCCCTCTGGAAGTGGTTTAAAGTGGACAAGCTCAACTTGTTTTAGACCCTGTTTACACCTGTATTTAGCGTCATCCACTTGTGATCCGATCGACCAAAACACATCTTAATACCAGCTGTACACAGGTGTAATCTTACAGTAGATTATAGTGAGAGAGAAAGAGAGAAGCCACATATGGAGCAGTTGTAGAGATATTTTACAGACAGATACAGTATATCAGCACATTTTCTGCTTTTAATTATTTTTTTAAATAAATAATGTGAATCAGACATCGACATTTAGGGAAGTTAGCTGGAAATGTCAGCTTCACAAACTACAAGCAACTACAAACACAACAGTTCACCAACTAAATGTATCTAATTGCACTCAGGCTATTTAAGGGAACAATATATTTTTTAATGAGATTTATTTGGTAATCAGAGCTGGATTTATCTGGCACAAAACAATGAGGACTCCAATTAGGGTGATAAATCTACAAATAAAAGAATCAGAAAACAAACTATAGAAACAGATACACTACTGATCAAAAGATTGGGGTTAGTAACTTATTATATAGTTTTGTTTTTTTCTTTAAATAAAAAAAATTCAGCAAGGATGCATTAAATTGAGCAAAAGTGACAGTAAAGACATTTATAATGTAACAAAAGATTTCCATTTCAAATAAATGCTGTTCTTTTGAACACCAAAGAATCCTGTTTTTTTTTTAATCACAGTTTCCACAAAAATATGAACTGTTTAGTTAGAGTTATGATGCTGAAAAATCAGCTTTGATCACAGGAATAAATTACATTTTAAAATGCATTCAAATGGAAAACAGTAATGTTAAACTGTAAAAACATTTGCTGTATTTTTGATCAAATAAATGCAGATTTGGTGAGCATAAGAGACTTCTTTCAAAAACATTCACATACACGCATTTGGATGATGTTTTCACCCATAGCGGTTTACTATGTTCTCCAGATATCAACATCATCCACTGAAAAACTCAAACTGGTCAGTCACCAATATGGAGACATTGTGAGCTTCAGACTCACCGGAGGTAGAACACAGATTTGGTGGTGCGCTCCTGATAGACAAACATGTTTTTGCGGTTGACCACACAAAAGGCGTTTAGAACGGAGCGCAGAGCCTGCATAGCTGAGAGAGTCAGAGAGAAGAAGAATATCATCTTGGGGTACAACAAGCACACCAGTTTTTACATGGTAAAAATGTGTCCAGCTGATTGGTCCACTGAGGTGTCACTCACCCCGGGACACGCCCATGTTGGGCCCCATTTTGAGCCGTGGGTGAATATAAATAACGGTGCTCCAGACCACGTCACAGGCGAAGTAACCCGGTATGAACTGCATAGTGGCGGCGAGATAGTCCCGCGGCTGATAGCTCTCATCGGCGTTGTAGTCTGGGCCGGAAAAAAGGTGCAATTATGGGGATTAGACTTTCATCTTAACAATTTCATAACAAAAGAGAGATTAGCAGGATTATCTGAACTCAACAGGCCCGCAGAGCACCTCAAGTTGTACAATACGAATGAAGCATTTGAGCGTTCATCTCTGTGGTCGACCGGATCCAATTCATTTACACAGTCTGAGGCAGAACAACAGGCCATATTAGGACATCAGTGCAGTAATTCATGCTAAACAGCAGTTATAAAATTGCAGTCAATGAGGCGAGCGCTCAGACTCGCACTGCTGTCTCATTATCACTACCCTTGAATTGACCTTCCCGACAGGCTTTTTTTTAAGTCTGTGTGTTTGTTTGTATTCTTGTAAATTGTGCTCAATTTCACAGCGGCATCATCCGGCGCTATTAACTTTCTTCTGCGTATCAAGAGAGCAACAACATCGACAGATTTAATTTAAACAAAGCCATACGCATGGTATGGGGCTGAACGATTAAATGAAATTTAATTGGCTTTGTGCGATTATTGCGTTGTGGTTGCTATTTAATTAAATAAATTACGTTTCAGAGTTCGGGTCGGTTCTAATGTGCATTTGGGAATGCAACATGTGCCAACCATCTTCCCAAACCTGTAATAACAAGCGCTCATAAACCGGCTGTTGTCAACAAAAGAAAAGACTTTAAGGTCTCTCTTCTGTTTTCAGACAAAATAAAAGCTTGATGTTTCAAAATCAAGAAATCAAGGCATATATATGGATCCGGAGCAGGGTTTGAGCAACATTTATTAAGGTTTTTACAATAATTAAGGTTTTTATAGATTAAGAAATTTGGAATCATAATTTATAGATTAAACATGCGCAAGTGATTAAAATGAATTGTTTGACCATGTCAAAGAGGCTGTGGACTCCTGCTCTGGTATGTATATGGCCATGGCTTGTAGAAAGAGTGTGTGTGTGTCTGTCATCCGGCTGGGTTTTGTACCATCAGAGTTGGTCATCCTGGGCCGGTAGAGCGACTCGTTCTTCCAGATGTCCTCTTCACTCTCAGCAACCAGGAGAGAATGGCACACGTGACTATCATGCAGGTCTTGTAGTAGGAGGCGCTGTGGAGAGAGTCAATGAGAGGTTAAAGAGCAACAGAGTGGAAACAGTGGTAGAGGATCTGGTGTGATGAACCAGAGATAGTGGGATTTTCTCACTAAGTGAGCAGTTATTGGCTAGAATAAGCTGCAAAGTGGACCATGCTGACAGTGAAAAGGCTAGGCTATTCTTTACCTGGTTGACTATTCGGCACATTTCTCCAATCCTCCTCACCACCAGCTGATGAAGACGCAGGTATTCTGGAATCTCTTCCTCTTCCTCCTCTTTCGCTCTGTTAAAACTCCTGCCAGCACAATGTTCAAGATTCACAAGATTCAAACAGTACAAAGTGTCTCAGCAGGAAAAATGCAAAACTCAGTTTTGTTTGCACGTCTGGGGAAAACTTAAGTTTGCATTTTAAGCACTACAAACAGATATTCTGCTCATTTGTATGCTTCACATATTTACAACAACACTGAACACTCATTATAAGCTGAAAACTTACGAGGATAACAAAAACTTTTTTTTTTTTGGCAGTTTACACAAATTGGTACTGAAAACCTTTCCATAAATTACAGAAAATAATTGTTTTGATATTCTTTGATACTTTGTTTTATTACAAAAGCTTGCATAACAGCATTGAAGTCAACATAAAACATTTAAATGAAAGAGTATTATTTACATACCATTTATAAAAAAATTGTGTATATATATATAAAAATTATGTATTAATAAGTTAAAAAAAATTTTTAATTAATGAATAATTATTAAATAATCAATCCATTATCATTTATATTAATTTTTGATTTTTATTTTCATTCATGTTCATGCAACAAACTATGAGACTGTGCTGCTGTTTAATAAGTGGAAAAAACCCAAGTATGAGCAATAATAATAATAGTGATGCTTGCTTAGAAAATCACTTCATGTTGATTCATATAAAAATCAAGTGTCAAACCATCTTTCTTAAATTGTGATTTGAACAAAGTCTACCAGCCGATCCTTTTGCTTGCATTTGGTGCTTTCTGAATGTGAATTTCGTAAGCTGCGTGCCGAGCAGTACCTGGCGTGGGAGAAAACCTCCACTCTGTCCTGATGAATTCTGATGATGAGCCAGAAATCAGGCATGAGAGGCGTCTGTCTCTCCTGCTCATTCATCGTGGGTCCTTCACACTCAGAATCACTGCTGCCGCCATCATAACCTGAAACACAAACAGCAGAGAGGAGAAGGACCATGAGGAATGATGAGTGTGAGTGTGACCATGTTGTCTGTTGTGTGAAGTCTCACCTAGCATGTCTGAGTCCAGGCTTCCCTGACTGGAGACGACGCTCTGAACTCGACTGGGCCGCAGTTTCCCACTGCCTGAAAGCAACAGCAATCAAAGCCTTTATTAACTTTACTTTTAGAATCTAACTAAACAACCAGGGGCCTCATTTATAAGACCTGAGCAAATCAAATTAATACCATTCTTATCTTCTCCTAATTGTTTAGATTTTAAGAATGCACATTAGCTTGAATGAAAATGCCATTTCACTCTCTGATAGCAGGTGGATCTTATGGGAATATAGCAGTTAAACCTGTTAAACCCTTTATACAACAAGAGTTTGCCGATATGATAATGCGTCATCGGAGAAGCAGTAATTAAACGTCACCATTTCGGTCAATGAATTTCAAAAACTTTTTTGCCCGAAATGGAAAATTGTTGTTTCGGCCGAATATATTCATTTATCCACCCGATGAAAGAAAATGCAGCATGTAGCTCTTAAGAAAAAGCTGAAATGCAAGGATTTCCCTGGTAAACCCTATATACAATGCAGCTGCGCTTTTTATAAATGCAAAGAGTTTGCAGGTATGATATAAACACCATAAGGTAAACATTGTCATAATTCGTCAACAGTAGATAAATAAGCAATCCCTCAACATAAATACATGGTACTCGATCTCAAACTGCTCTGAAACTCCGAGCCTTTAGAACATGCAACAGCACCGCATTTTTGCTTAGAAACGTCCACAGCGCTCACATTTAAATCAGAGCCTTTTAAAGTTTAATCATCACACTAAGCCATATCATGATTCTTGTTTTTCTGTCATCAAATTTAAGACCTCTTGAAATGATAATTAAGACTTTTCCAATAACATTTAAGATATTTAAGACTTAAAGTCCCCCTGTAGTCAATCATTTTATCCCTTAAAACTCATCTTTGATCACCAAAATGACATTTAAACGTTTTTTCATTGCCTTAAAATAGCTTGAATGTAACTCGACACCCTTGCCTCATTTAGTATGCGCGGTTCTATGAATATGCAAATGAGCCCCGCCTCCACTCACTCACTCAGCTCAGAGATCCACTGGTTGACGATCACACGTTGATCTGATTGGTTACAAGGTAGTTTGTGACTTGAGCGATTTCAAAGCATGTTTTTGAGACTGTCTTTGGTTCACTGCAGTTTTAAGGAGAAAATACTCAGCAATGGTGTCGACTTATGAATTTACACACGGCTTAAAGCAGATTAAAGACACCACATTAGACATATAAACAACATTAAAACCTTGATTTTCACCACAGGGGGACTTTAAGGACCTGCAGTGATGCTGATTTAGGATGCACTTCTTCATAAATGAGGCCCCATGATCTCAGAACAAATTTCTAAGGTATGTCCAGTGACACTCACTGTGTGTGGCGGACTGCACGGACTCGGCCAGGCTGGCAGCGGAGGGTGTTTTGGGAGGAGACATGTGATCAGAGGAGCGTTCGGTGCTGCTGCCGGTCTGCAGGTGAGCAGTCTGAGGGCGAGTCTCCTCGGCATCGGCCTGTTTGACCTGCCCGGGGTCAGAGGTCTCGGAGAGAGACTCGCTGGCTGAGTCAACAGCTGAAGGCCGAATGTCCCCGTCATCCCTCGACTGATGCTGCGCCGTGACTCCACACTCGACCTGCTGCGGGAAAACACATCAATCATTATCCAGATGAAGAGATAAGACAATATTTATATCTATAATATAACACGGCTCTTTGGGATACTTGAATGTGAACGGTCAATCACTGCCTTCTGTAATCATATATTTCAGTATAATGATGCTAAACTGTTTAGCTAACCTTTATCTCAGGCAACTGATTTGATGCTAGTTTCATGTCTCAATGCACACTTTTTCTTCTCACATAATTACATTATTTGCAATTGTTATGATGTTTTTTTTTTTTTAATAGTGTTGTCAAAAATATTGATATTTCGATATGTTTTGATACTGAAATATCTGAAACCGTTCAAGTACTCGAAATCGATACACCGATACCATCTGAACATTCTTGCTCTCTCTCCTCTTCGGCAGCAACTTGACACACACCCGCTTCCTATCACACTCGTCTCATTCGCTCTGGTTGAATAGTGCTTGCATTGCCTGACTTGCCGAGTATTTAGGTAAATGCCGTATGAACGAATGTAACTAGTTGAGAGAACGCATGTTGTGTAACGGTATTGGATCCGTGCATAAACTCTTAAAGTGACAGCAGCCTAATAGACCTCAGAGACAGAGAAATAAACACTCGCTGCTCTTGACTGAATAACTTTTGTAACTTTAATTGTGAGCATTAATCTGTATTTAATTTTTACAATGAAATTGTACATTGTTATTTTACACTGTAATTTGATTACTTTCATTTCTGTAGTATTTCATACCTGAATATTGTTCGACCCACCTGAAAAACTTAAAGCCATGTTTATTTAATTTGTCCCTTTATTCTATTGCATTTATCTGTGCTATCGTTTACCATTTGCTCTGTTTATTTACATGTAGTTCATTTAAGCTGTTTGTAAATCTAGTTCAACGATTCAATTAAAGCATCCCTATGCCATGTGCAAGCTATTGCAACACAATTACCCAAATTATCAAAAAGTTATGAGATAATAACAAATCTGTATGGCCATGGTATCAAATATCGATATTTTTCAAGGTATCGTATCGAAATTGGAAATTTCAGTATCGTTACAACACTAGTTTGGAATTAGTTTCATTTGCAAAATAGAGCAAAAACAAACAATATAGACAATAGTGTGTCTAAAATGCAAGTTACTTAAAATTAACTTCTTGTTCAGTGAACTTTTATATAAAATCAACATCACATTTGCACATCAACATCACACTCTTGCTCATGTGATATGTTCTAAATATTAAAATCAAGATATAGGGCTGCTTTTTTTTTTTTTTTGCCCAGAATCTGATTTTAGGTGCATTTTTATTCATTTTGGTGACATTTACCCACATTATTTATAGATTTTCTTATTTGCATGAGTTATTCTTAAAACGATAGCTTTGTCATTGAACAAAAGGAGCATTTCTTCAGGCATGGTTGAAAGGTTTTTAATAATCACCTCAGCGTCCAGCTCCTTTTTCTTTTGCTCTCCTTCTTTGTCCGATGTAGAGACGTTTGCTGATGCTTTGGCACCATCCTCCACCTCAGGACACAGGCTGGCTTGCTTGGATGTTGTTTCTGTGCCCGCTGAGTACTGAGCAGTGGTGTTAGACAGCTGTCTTGCAGCCTGGAGCCGGTGAGACCGCTGCCGACTCAGTGAGACGTAGTGGAAGTTGTATTGCTCTGCATTTAGCAGGTAACCAGGAAACGATAACCTCTTGAACTCCTGCAGGGAGGAAGCAGAGATGTGTTATTAAACAGCAGTGCAGAACATAATCTCGTTCTTGACCTTTCCTGGGAAGTCTTATCACCAATAATAGAGGTCATCGCATTAGTTCAAACCTCTTGAAACTTTTCCAGTGACTGCTCGGGACCGAATACGAACTGCAGGGGAACGACCTCACAGTGGCACTGCGGGCGGCCGCTGGAACGACACACGTGCTCGGAAACTTTCTGCAGGGTGGAGGAACTGATGACAGAAGAGTGGCGTAGAGCAGAGACGATCTCATCCTCCAAGAGCCAACGGATCTAAAAAGAGACAGGGTTATTACCGTAAACTAAACTAAATTAAACTCATTGACTAAAACTTAAAGATAAATGTGACTTTTTATTTCACAATTCTGACTTTTTTTTCTCTCACGATTGTGAGATTACATCATGCAATTCTGACTTTCTGACACAGAACTGCAATATATAAACTCACAATTACAAGTTATAAAGTCAGAATTGCGAGATATAAACACTTTTAAAGTTCAATTCTAAGGAAAAAAGGACTGACTTTTTTTCTCAGAATTGCAGGTTTATATCTCACAATTCTGACTTTTTAGCATCTCAATTGTTACTTTATCATGCAAAAAAGTCAGAATTGCAAGATGTAAATTAAATGTAAAAAATGTTTTATCCATGGCGGAAACAAGCTTATATACAATATCCAAGCAATATCCGATATCTCAAACTAAAACTGAAATTAAAATGTAAACAAATATGCAAGCTTGCTTCCGCCACTATATATATATATGAAATAAAGATAGGGTATATAGCAACTTGGCGATGGCAACTCAATAAATAAATAAATAAATATACATTATTATATTATATTATATTTTATTATTTTCGTTCATTTAAATGAAGCTGAATTAAAATGTACATATTAGATGAAAACCTTTAACAAATTGGAAATAAAATAAGTTTAAGATGAAGTACTTAAATCACGCAAATAAAGCTAAATAGAAAGGTAAAAAAATACAAATGACAAAAAAGCATAACAAAATAACTAAAATATAAAATGAAAATATAAAATCTAATATTAATAATACCATAATAGTACCATAATAGAATATATATATATATATATATATATATATATATATATATATACAGTGTTATGCATAAGTGAATACACCCATGCTAAAGTTGACTAAAAAGAGGAATAAAAAATCATATTTTGGAAATTGAACGTAATGCCTTAATTTAAAAAATTAGGAAAAATCCAACCTTTAAGGACACCAATTTTCTTTATGAATGAATAATGTATCGTAAATAAATAAATGTTCTTCCTTAAAATACATGGTGCATAAGTTAGTACACCCCTATGTTAAATTCCCATAGAGGCAGGCAGATTTTTATTTTTAAGTATTTTTAAAAAAAAAAATTTTGGATACTATGCATCCTGATAAAGTTCCCTTGGCCTTTGGAATTAAAATAGCCCCACATCATCACATAGCCTTCACCATACCTAGAGATTGGCATGGTTTTATTTCAGTTAGCCTAATAGCTAGTTTGATTTGCATTGAGAGATGATCTTATGGAAAGTACTCCATGCCAATCTCTAGGTATGGTGAAGGCTATGTGATGATGTGGGGCTATTTTAATTCCAAAGGCCAAGGGAAATTTATCAGGATGCATAGTATCCTAAAAAAAAAATACAAAAAAAATACTTAAAAATAAAAATCTGCCTGCCTCTATGGGAATTTAACATAGGGGTGTCCAGACTTATGCACCCTGTATTTTAAGGAAGAACATTTATTTATTTACGATACATTATTCATTCATAAAGAAAATTGGTGTCCTTAAAGGTTGGATTTTTCATTTTTTCAAGGCATTAAGTTCAATTTCCAAAAGATGATTTTTTATTCCTCTTTTTAGTCAACTTTAGCATCGGTGTCTAAACTTATGCATAGCACTGTATATATATATATATATATATATATATATATATTCGGAAAAAGACAGATCCTCCTCCTGCAATAATAAACTGTTCTGATCTTTCATGCATATTTCAAATTTCATATTCATATCATATTTGGAAGAGTTTAACTTTCATTACTGCTTCATTGATGAATAATTGTTTGAGATAATGAAAATATCTTTTAATAATATCACTATAATTTTTCATTTTCATTTAAATCTTTGCATTCTCACCTCGTCCATGGTGGCTAAAACAGCCATTTTGTGTGGAATAGGAAGTTTGGACAGGGGATCTCCAGACATACTGCAGAAGATGACAAAATGAGACAAAATAAAGAGTTAATGCTCAAGACGTTTGGCAACAGATGATGTCTGTTGACCTCTAAACGCTGACCTTTCCACACCAACCCCGCGCAGGCCGTCCAGGTTCCCCATGAGCTCCTCGTCAGAGCGATACGATGAGGGCTGTCCAGGGGAGCGGTTCAGAGACACACTGCTCTCAGACGTGTACCTGCACGCACAGAGAACCATCATGATCGCTCTAGCTGAACCCATGCTGTTCGTCTTTCATAAATCTAGGACAGTTCACAATCACTGACCGGTTGTGGTGGAAGTCAGGGGCCATGACCTCGATCTCCAGAGGTAACGTGAGCACAAAGATATCAAGAGTGACTGACAACTCATTCAGATCCACCGACTGAAGATTCTCAGCGTTTTCAAGACAGGTTATGACTTCACCTGCAAACCATAGATGTATATTCACTAATATTATTTAAAACACATGACCCAGATTAACACTGATCAGAAGGATAAAAATTGAGATAAAAAAAACCCCTCAAAATACTGTTTATGGTTCCTCTTCTTCACACCAATGAGTTGTTCTTTATTTATATTATGGTATTTATATTACTATATTTATGTACTATTATGGTATTATTAATATTAGCTTTTATATTTTCATTTTATATTTGAGTTATTTTGTTATGCTTTTTTGTCATTTGTATTTTTTTAACTTTCTATTTAGCTTTATTTGCGTGATTTCAGTACTTCATCTTAAACTTCCAATTTGTTAAAGGTTTTCATCTAATATGTACATTTTAATTCAGCTTCATTTAAATGAACGAAAATAATTTTTAATAGTTTTATTTTATATTCTATTTAGCTTTATTTTATTTCAGTTTAAGTTTCTGCAATTTTTATACTTCATCTTAAACTTATTTCAGTTAGTTGCAAAGGTGACATTTCTAATTTGTTTAAAGTTTTCATCTAATATTTTTATTTCAACTTTATTTCAATGAAAACTAATTTTTAATAGTTGTAGTAGTTAACAATAATTCTAGATCAATCAATCGTATTAAGGTACCAATCCTTGGAATTAATAGTTTTAAATAATTATATTTTAATTTTTAAATGATAACGTTTTATTCAGGATAAACATTTTCATGACATTTCCAGGTCAAACCTTAAGCTCATTAACATAAGACCGCCCACATTTACATATATAAATACCCACTTAGTATTTCTATAGCAACTTGGCGATGGCAACTCAATATTAACATGATTTTTATTGTGAAGAGGAGAGCCAATCATAAAAAGCTAATTTACATACAGAACAAAGCTCATTTATAACCACAATCATTTTCATTTACATACAGAAATTGCTTGTAAAAAGTTACTCGATTGTAAGTTGATTTAGATAAAAGTTAAAATACTGTAATATGTATATATGTAAACCTTTACAGGACTCTGGTTAAAAGAAATAGCTATGAAAAATAAAATTATGATTTAGAATGACATAAGTGGACTTCAGGGAAAAAAACAAATGCTACAAAAGTGTAGAATATGACCCTGTTAAAGTCCCTCTGTGGTGAAAATCAAGCTTTTGATGTTGTTTATAAGTCTATTTAGTGTTTTTAACCATGTGTAAATTCATAAGTCGACACCATTGCTGTGTATTTCCTCCTTAAAACTGCAGTGAACCAAAGACAGTCTCAAAAACACGCTTTGAAATCGCTGGTGTTTCTGACGTCACAAACTACCTTGTAACCAATCAGATCAACGTGTGATCGTCAACCAGTGGATCTCTGAGCTGAGTGAGTGAGTGGAGGCGGGGCTCATTTGCATATTCATAGAACCGCGTATACTAAATGAGGCAAGGGTGTAGAGTTACATTTCAAGCTATTTTAAGGCATGAAGAGTTTTTTTTCCAAGGAAAAAAACACTTAAATATGTCATTTTGTTGATCAAAGATGAGTTTTAAGGGATAAAATTATTGACTACAGGGGGACTTTAAAACATATAAACTGTTAAATTAATAGTGTCATATGATGAATTTGTATATTCCTTTCTTTTTCAAACCATATTTCATGCCAACCCTGTTACATTGTAAATGTTTAGAGTACAAAAAATAATGAATGATATTTTTATTTTTAATAGACTTGCAAATTGGCTAATATTCCAATTTAAATAATTTGCAAATATAATGCATGTTTTATTGTAAGAGTTCTTCCTTATACTGTACATTAAACAGATAAATGTTTTTAAATAGACTTTAATTGTCTGTAAGGGTAGGAAACAGGTTAAGTCGACGGCAGAAAGCTCAGTAGTGTCTCACCCAGACAGGTTGGCAGTGTTTGCGTGGGCATGGAGCCATGGCAGCTCTTCATGTTGACGGAGCAGGTGAGGTGAACAAACAGAGGCGGCATCTCCGGCTGCGGACCCTCCACCTCCAGCAGAGAGTCTCCGTCCAGAATACTGAAGGAATCATCGTCCTGGTTGACTGTGTTGGAGTCAGATGGAGACACGCCTTCACCTCCTTCCTCTTCTCCTGCCTCCGCTTTGCCATTCCCACATTCCTGATACTCCACCTCCAGATCCGTGTCACTCTCCGTCACGATGCAGCAGCCGGACACGTTCTCTGTGCATATGCAAAGGATTAATACAAGGAACATGTTATCATATATTTCTAGTTTACTAACAAGTGCAAAAAAACTGCTCATATAACTTTACAAATAACATGAAATCAAAATGGACTCTGTTAAAGTCCTTATTAAATGTTTTAGTCTTGCTGTGAATGATTCATCGGTTGATCACAGCGCTTACGACCAAAACATTCATATCCAAAAAAACAAAAAAATAACCTTTAGAAGATATTTAATAAATCACAACAGCGGATACAATAACAAAGGTTTTG
The DNA here is from genome assembly GCF_949319135.1 of Squalius cephalus. Classification (NCBI taxonomy): domain Eukaryota; kingdom Metazoa; phylum Chordata; class Actinopteri; order Cypriniformes; family Leuciscidae; genus Squalius; species Squalius cephalus. The sequence continues at coordinate 42,009,181 of NC_137131.1, forward strand.
GATAGCACCCTTCTTCAGTGCACCAATTCTGTGCATGCAATGAAAAATATGAACCGATTGCATTAGCTAACTTTTCTGAAACCAGTTAACTCTTTCCCCACCATTGACAATATTTTCTGGCTTTCCGTGTTTTCACTGTTATAGAGTAGGGGAGCTATTACACATCTTCTGAAAGAGCACAGAATCTCTGGATCAAAGCACTGCCGATGCACGTTGTAGTCTTCGAAAAAAACATGATTTGTTCAAAATGTTGCTTTTTTAATGAAACTTACCCACATTCAAGTATTGATAATAAAAAAAAAAGCATGCATAAAGCTAGAATAAAACGCTTTGGGTTTTTTGTTTAAAAGCAAAGTCTCTGTTCATTCTTTTGATATATTTCATGGTCAGATATTCATGCAACAACATATCCTGGGGGCCTTGAAATTGTTTTGTTTTTAAATCGATTTTTAAAACACTATTCATTTCTTTATGCATAACATATTTAGTGAGGGAAATATTTCTGAGTGCACATTTAAATATGTGTCAAATAGTATTAAATGTCTAATTAGTTACTAAACGTGAACTTTATCAAAACAGCCTGAGTTGGACACTTAGATACGGAAGATATTTCTGATTAAATGATGTCTAACCGTCTTCTGTAGCCAGTTCAGCTTCAGACACCTCGCACTCTTCACTGGGTCTCCGCTCTCCTTCCCTGTCTGAATCCTCCTGGAGGAGAGGAAAGAGAGGAAAGGAAAACGGGTACTGAGTCTAAGGTCCCATTCGGGTTCACAAGGTCTCTGGCTGTACAGTTGAGTGCTAATTTGACAGTCAAACGTTTGATTATGTAGACTATCCCAGTGTTTCCTCCACAGCTGTGATTTTGAGAAGGGTTGTCTAAATAAAATAAAAACAAACTCTTTTGTGAATGTTACATTTTTTACTACATATTGTCATCCAAACATCCAGTAATGTGATCAGCTAAGGACAAAAAAAGAAAAATATTCATTTAATATTACTACACTAATACTGTGCAATCATTTTAATAGCAATTATTATTATTATTATTATTATTCAAAACCACATATAAAATGACATAAATCAATAAAAAATACAACACTACTGTACTGTAAAATAAAAAAAATATTCAATAATTATAATAATATTTTACAAAAAAAACAGTACAATTACAGTACTAATATGTATGACTGCTAAGGACAAGCCATAAGCTAAGCTCCTTTAAGCTAAGGACAAAAAAAAGGAAGAAAAGTATCCATTTAATATCACTACACTAATACTGTGCAATAATTTTATTATAAATTATTATTATTATTATTCAAAACCACATTTAAAATGGCACAAATCAATAAAAAAATACAATACTACTGTACTGTAAAATAAAAATAAGTATTTAACAATTATAATAATATTTTACAAAAAAAAACAAAAAAACAATTACAATACTAATATTTATGGCTGCCTTAATTTATTTGCTTTTAAACATTAATCTACAGAAAGTGTGTTGCGTTTTCAAATGCATGTTATAAGCGACCCAAACTCTCAGTGCTTGCAGAGATGAAATCCAGAGTATAAATACGGGAAAGAAAGAAAAAAAACACATACATAAGTAAGCCCTCTGATGGACAGAACTGATTAAAATCGATAACTCATGAATTATTCCCTCATTAGAGACATTGGCTCATGAATCAGACTACATTGTTCGCGGTTCGCGCTGTGTGCTTGTTTTTGCAACACAATAGAAAGGTGTTAATTTCTATTTATTTTGTCTTCCTATCTCATAAAAAAAAGGAAATGCATTTTCAACATCACTGAAAGGAATGGAATGCTAAAATATTCCCATAACGCACCTCTTTTTTGGAAGATGGAAGGCAGTAAAAGAAATAATGTGGGTTGGACGGTACAGTCTTGAAATACTGAGCACCAATTTCCATGAACTTCTCCTGCAAAAATGAACAGAATGCGTGACATTGTTCATACAATTTTAAAAATGCATGTTTGTTTCTACGTCCCTCGCAACACTTGGTGTCTGCAGTACCTGTATGATTTTATGCAAATCTAGATACACTTCACACTTCTGCTGGGACTGGAGAAGAGACAGAGGGAATTCTGGGATTTTCGGAGACTTGGGTTCATCCAGGTCCAGCGGGGAGGAGGGGACAGAGAGTTTTCCTCTGGAATCAGCTTCGCTCCCGTCCTCCAGTTCAAAGCTTTAACAAAATACAAACTGGATTGTTGTGTACAGGCACTGTTGATGTGCGAATGAGCGGGTCGGAGCGCGTTAAGGGTTTTCTGTTGTGTTAGCGGCCCCTAAGTTAATAACTAATGATCTTTGCAACGGAAGTGAATCAATCAAAACTAACTTTAGCTGGACAGTAACTTTATTCTAGAGCTGCTGTAAAGCCCAAACAATCTCTGTTACTTTAATTTCCTATTATCACTGTAAAGCTGCTTTGAAACAATCTATAATGTTAAAGGTCCCGTATTATGCAAAATTGACTTTTGCATGCTGTTTGGACATAAATGTGTGTTGGCAGTGTGTGTACACAACCAGCCAATAGTGATAAAAATCCACTCACTCGTTTTTTATTAATCCCCATAAATCATCAGCAGTGTCTCCCAACGACCTGTTTTCAGAATGCTGTTTCAGTGACGTCACTAAGCACAGGCCCCGCCCACGAGTGTTGACAGACACTGCCGTTTCAACATAGCCCCGCCCTGATCGAGTTCACAGCTGCACTGATGAGAATGTCTCCCAAGCGTTGTAGGTGTTGTGTGGCTGGATGTATTAATCCACATAGCTCTCTCTATTCACTCCCGAAATCTGAGGCAGCCGCTGAAGACGAGGTGGAATTATTTTGTTTTTAAAGAAAATGCTCCCTCAACTCTACCGAAATTCGTTTATGTACTTACGCACTTCTTATACTGTGTTTACTCAGCTCTTACGGTGATTTTCTGAAGTAAAACTGACGCTTCATCTTTTGTGTGATGTACAATAAATTTTATTAAACTCATCAGTATATGTTTGATCATCATTCGGACCTGGTCCGAAACAGCAGACTTGTAGGCTATTAATAATGGATACATATTACAAGCAGATGACAAATACGTTATAACCGTAATTAAACTACTAAACTATACCTGTTCCATCTCTATACAGCACTCTGACTCTGTAGGCATTATTGTCTGACTCGAAATGAACACCGTTACTGAGAGACTGAGCGCGAGCTCATGAAGCTCCGCCCCCTGTGCCGTCCAGCAGCAGCTCATTTGCATTTAAAGGGCACACACTAAAACACCGCGTTTTTCTGAGCCCCAAAAAATGACAATTTAAACATGCTGTAAAAAATGATCTGTTGGGTATTTTGAGCTAAAACTTCACATACAGTACCAGTCAAAAGTTTGGAAACATTACTATTTTTAATGTTTTTGAAAGAAGTCTCTTATGCTCATCAAGCCTGCAGTTAAAAAAAAAAAAAAAAAAACAGTAATATTATGAAATATTATTACAATTTAAAATAATGGTTCTCTTTTTTAATACATTTTAAAATGTAATTTATTTTTGTGAATTTTCATCAGCAAATACTCCAGTCTTTGGTGTCTTATGATCCTTCAGAAATCATTCTAATATGATGATTTGATACTCAGTTATTATCAATTATGGAAACAGTTGTGCTGTTTAATATATTTTTTTGGAATACTTTTTTCAGGATTCATTGATGAGTAAAACGTTAACAGCATTTATTCATAAAAACAGCATTTATTCAAAATAAAAACATTTCTAACAATATAAATCGTTACCATCACCTTTTATCAATTTAACGCATCCTTGTTGAATTAAAGTATTAATTTCTTTAAAAAAAAAAGTTATTGTTCCCAAACTTTTGAACGGTAGTGTATATTGTTACAAAAGATTTCTATTCTAAATAAATACAGTTCTTTTTAACTTTTTATTCATCAAATAATCCTGAAAAAAGTATCTCAGGTTATAAAAAAAAATATTAAGCAGCACAACTGTTTCCAACATTGATCATAAATCATCATATTAGAATGATTTCTGAAGGATCATAAGACACCAAAGACTGGAGTACTTGCTGATGAAAATTCAGCTTTGCATCACAAAAATAAATTACATTTTAAAGTATATTAAAAAAGAGAACCATTATTTTAAATTGTAATAATATTTCATAATATTACTGGTTTTTTTGTTTGTTTGTTTTTTTTAACTGCAGGCTTGATGAGCATAAGAGACTTCTTTCAAAAACATTAAAAATAGTAGTGTTTCCAAACTTTTGACTTGTACTGTACACACTCTGGGGACATCAGAGACTTATTTTACATCTTGTGAAAAGGGGCATAATACGGGACCTTTAAAAGTGCTATATAAATCAAGGTGACTTGATTTATATAAAAAAAAAGTCCCACAATGCTTTGCTCTGTGGTCAGTACCTGGATGAAGAGACCAGTGTGGCTCTGTCAGCTCCATCATCCTCTCCCTCGCCAATGATGAAGGTGGTGGGACTGCTAGTGGACTTGCTCACGTTGACACAGCCGGACAGCTCGTGACGTTCACGGAAAACACGCACGTGTCCGCACAGGGTCTGCAGGAAGGAAGTGATGTCGATCTCCTGCAGCGACTCCTCGCAGTAATCCATGGCCGTCAGAACGTCCTGCGAGCTCACGTTGTACGACTGCTGCAGACTGCGGTAAACACCTGTCAATCAACACAGGCACAAGGCCGATGAAATCTTTTGCCATGAAAATGACACTAATTGCATTTTGCATAAAAAAAAAAAAACTTACTATCATAAGATTTTTTTTAATTTTAACATTTTTATGAAAATTAAACACATTTTGTGCCCCAATTCACATTACTGAAATGCATTTTTTTAGGAATTTATATATCTGTATTATATGTATATTTGTCTATATATATATATATTTATATTTATGTGTAATAGGCTAAAATAAAATATAAAAAATATGCTGAAATTATATATATATATATATATAATTTCAGCATATTTTTTATATTGTCAAGAAAATAATGTCACAATGCAAAAAATAATCTTCATTTACTTTATGCAAAATATTATTTCCTAAATATGCTGAAATTATATATATATATATATATATATATAATTTCAGCATATTTTTTATAATGTCAAGAAAATAATGTCACAATGCAAAAAATTATCTTAATTTACTTTATGCAAAATATTATTTCCTATTTTTGCTTATTTATTTCGGCTATATGTAAAAAAAAAAAAACTTTGGTGAGAACATGCAATAAATAATATTTCTACTTTTTCTACTTTTTCCTCATGTGTATGGTTGAGCTTTTTGCCCACTGGATGAGCACGCATTTGTTAAATTCTAACTATACGTATATATGCATATGTTTGTGTGTGACCTTTGACATAGCTCTGGTAGTAGTGTTCCTGTAGAAGGCTGCAGTAGTTGGCCAGTTCCTTATGTTTGTGAGGGTGCGTCATGAGCTCAGTCCAGGAGGAGGCGCTGCTGCGCTCCTGAGAGATTGACCTGCCAAGACACACAAACACACACACACACACACCAGATAACACACAATCCGCCACACATTTCCTACAACACCACACCAGACACCAGCCTTATATAGCAGAGACAAGCAGCAGGAGTAGTCAGTAAGATATCCAATTCAAATATTCACCCGTATGTTTAATATAGGGAAGCAGCACTCTGGAAAACTGGAACTTTCTATCACTTATTTGAACTTTTGACATCAGATCTTCATTTTGCTTTTAGTTTATTATCGTAGTACAATTGAATCAGATCTCCATTATACGACAGGCACAATGTTAGAAATTAATAAATAATTAAATAAAAATTATAATATGGCAATTTATTACCAGATTCTGAAAAAAAAAAATAATGGCACCATCTTGAAAACAATCATGTCTATCTGACATGTACAGGAAGCAAATGCATGCTCTCTAATTTTCAGAATTTATTAATTTGGGTCTGTATTTATTTATTATATTACATGCAGAAAGAATGTGATTATTGACCCTATTGAACACAATAAACATGTCAGTGTAAAATAAGTTCTAAATGGATGATTGCTGATGGTGTTCATTTTAAATATTAGCGGCCGATACATCAGTATTCCTGAGTGTAATACTCATATTAAGCAGCACTCCAGTGCAACAGCATTACATTTATCTACACTGTCAAAGCATCATCAAATGTAAACACTAGTCGTGTTTGCTTCTGAAGAGGACAGGATGATATCACACCAGTCATACAGCTGCAAGATCAAACAGCTTTAAGAGCATGCAAAACAGGTTTACAGCCATGAAGCAACAATTTCCTAGAATATATGACATAGGTTTAACCATTTTTTGTGGTCAATAAAGCAGGAAAAATACATTAAAAAGGAAAAGCGAGGTGGAAAACAAGACGTTGAGGACACAAACATAAAAATGTACCCTAAAATGTGTGTTGTTCAAAGAAGCACTGAGTATTCAGACACTACCACCAAGACAGTTGAACATAGACTCGTTTTTTTCCAAAGACTACTAATTTCATAAATAAAGAGGACAAAAGTTATAACCCAGTCATTTCACACTAATTTTGAATGTCTTGGGATGTCCTAAATGTCTACATGTTGGGAACTAACCTCCAAATTTTAGTATGTACACCATCAGTCAAAAGTTTGGACACATCTAATCACTTTTACCATTTTAAAGCCATGAAAACTCTGAAAAACCAAAAATGGATGCAAAAAATGAAGCCTCCCTCATATTTGAGCTCCAGCTCTGCTTAATCATGAGGTGCATCCTGGGACGCTTTTGAAACTGTACTGAAAATGCATAAAGAAAACGTGGAGCACATGTGATGGATATGTATTGTCGTCTTGCTTCTACTTTTCCATGTGTTATCAGAAAGTCAGAAACAGACATTCAGTCAAATACGTCCAAACTCTTGACTGGTACTGGACATCAGAAGGCAGAGAACACAACCCTCAGCAGGACATGAGGTCTTAAAACATACCAGACAATGTAGAGCAATCTAAATCTCCGTGCACCTGAATCAATAACAATATAGATCACAGATCGTAACATTTTAAATAAGAGTTTTTCTATGTGAATGTATTTTTAATGTAATTTATTCCTGTGATGGCAAAGCTCGACTGTCACATGATCAGTCAAAAAAAACCTTAATGTTGATTTGCTGCTTAAGAAACATTTCTTATTATCAATGTTGAAACCTTTTTGTGGAAACTGTGATAAAAAAAAAAAATTGTTGCAGGATTCTTTGATGAATAGAAAGTTCAAAAGAACAACATTTATTTGAAAAAGAAATCTTTTGTAACATTATAAATGGCTTTACTGTCACTTTTGATCAATTTACAGCGTCCTTGCAAGGGCTGCACAATATATCGAAATTATCGAAATATCGCAAATGTAAATATCGCGATATGCATATCGCAACAGCTTGCAATAACTGGGGTCATGAGCAAAGACAAAGAGAAAATCACTCACTGCTCTCGGCTGAATACATTTTGTAGCTTTAATAAGAATCAGTAAATATTTAATTCATACAGTGAAAACTAAGCAGTGTTTTATTTTTACATTTGATTATTGAGTTTCTGTTGTTAAATATCCATAATGTAGGATAACCTGAAACCCTTAACCCCGTGGTTAACATTGATGTTAAAATAAACTAAAAGGTAAAACACTGCAGCAAAAAGAATGTGATCATTTAAGTTTATTTTACATACTTTAAGCATTATCGAATATCGCATTATTCAATGAGTTATCGCATATCGCATGCAGCCCTAATCCTTGCTGAATAAAAGTATTAATTTCTTTAAAAAAAAAAAAAAAAAAAACTGAGCCCTAACTTTTGAACAGTAGTGCATAGACACAGATGAAAGTTTGTTTTCCTTCTGTTATTTTAAGACCTCATACCCATACCTAAATCTTCTGAAGGCTGACACCCCCCCTCAGTCACCTTCCTAGAATAGCAAAACCCTCCAGAGAAAGAGAAAGAGAGAAGGACCATCCGTAGTGTAACAGGGCCGGAGCGGCCCCCTCGTACCCCCCCGCCCGCCCCGTTCCCGCTATAGGGCAACAGCAGCAAGCAGTGAGCAGGGCTACCTGTATTTGGACTGCTGACTGAACTCCCAGTTGTCTGTCTCTTGAGCTCTTCTCATCCAAAGAGAAACCAGACAGTAAAACATTAGGATGACCACATGATGCCCTCTGAATGATTAAACACAACAGCTCTGTCCCAAACCATAGCGAGCTGCCCACCTAGGCAACATTTGTAGACACCATGAAGGCCCAAGTGAAATCGTGTCAGGCCAAAATGAAGCTCGTTTTGGAGATCACTTCTTGAGTTCGAAACAGTTTGCCAAAAGCAAGCTTTCCAGAAAAGTTGACTCCGACTGGTAAACATCTTCGAACTGCCATTGGTCCGTGGCGATTACATATGTAGGTGTGGCTCTGAGGCTCTGCTTTCTTTGCGGTGGAAACCTTCTCTGGCTCATTTCTTCTGTAAAAAACAAACTGAGAGCTGCTTTATAGTAGATATTGAAGGTGTAATTCTAACTGAAAGCGACACTTTTTTTCTTGCTTAATACTGCAAAGCTGCTTGCTTTGTAGCAATCTATTGTATTAAGTGCTATATAAATAAACTAGTGCTTTCAAACCGTGTTTTTAAGACTTTTGAGACTGCGTTTTTGTCTTTGGTTCACTGCCGTCACTTTAAGACCTGACGCACATGACGTGGATCTGACACAAATCCCATTTTCTCATTTAGTTAAGACTTCATTTAACTAATATAAGACTGTTCTTACGAGGATACTTGACAAAACATGCATTTTGGCATAATTTTGTGTTTTTGTCAGTTCAGAAGCGGCTTTCTGTGCGTGCGAGTGTGTGTGTCACACAGACAGGAGATTCACAGACGCGCGCCAGTTCTCTTTTGTGTCTTATCACGCTTGAACGATTTAAAAGCATTTGCATGAATAAGAGCATGAGCCGAGCCTTAAGAATGCTATTGATGCTTTTATTCAAAGCATGCAGTGTTTATTGCTTATGAAGAGCATTTAAGTTAAGTTTCAGATGTTTCAGATGCTGCGTTATATCCGCGGGCGCTGCGGATAATCTGCGGATCAAGTAATAAAAATAACATTCTGATTAAATGCGTGTGGGTCGCGGGTGGATATGATAAATCATTAATAATGTAAATATTAACTACATTCTCTAAAATATGAGCATGTTTAAAACGTAATTTTTCCGCCAGCCAGACATGCACTCTCATGCTACGCGAGCTGCGCAGGGTCCGCTTTTTTAAGCAGAAATGGAGGTAAAATAGCCTGGGAAAACCCAGACAACTTCCGGCAAATTTAGATTTGCTCTGCAAGTAGTCTGGCAAAGAGCTCATTCAAGCCCATTTCAAATCCATCGAAATCGCGGCACCAATCAGAAACGTTGGGGCGGGCTTTACACGATGACGATCACTCTGATTGGTTTTAGGTCTATCCAATTGCGCCCAGAGGCATTTGAGCGACGTCCGTTGGTGAAGCCACCAACTTTTAAATACATTATTAGATTAAAATTGCAAACACATGAGGACAGTCTCCATGAAAGACCCACTGGCAGATGAACGTGCTACTACATTTCTCTCCGAAACGGTAGGAAATTAAATTAGATTTAATAGAGGATTTTAACTGTGACAAGATGATTGACAGGGCAGTTTACGTGACAGGATGCACGCGACAGATCCGTCCGATAAAGATGACGAAGTAGTATGTCCCAAAGCTTGCCTACTTTTTTGCTACACATTTAAAAGTAAATACATTTTCTTCACAAAAAGAGTACATACTTTTATGGCGTAGTGTAACTTTGGGACGCAGCATATGGCTTTACACGATGACGATCGCTCTGATTGGTTTTAGGTCTATCCAATTGCGCCCAGAGGCATTTGAGCGACGTCTGTTGGTGACGACCCTTTGGAAATGAGTTATTAAAGAAGCTTTGCCAGACCATAACTCAGTTACTACTGAGAATGGTCTGGTTTTAACCAGGCTAGAGGTAAAAAAAAGTTCAGAGAGAGAATTAAAAACAAAACAAACAAAAGGAAGGACAGAAAAGTACCGTGTGGGAGAGTTTTGGTTTTAACGAAGTGGTTAACAAGGATGAATCAAGTGCTGTGTAATATGCAACGGCTGTGAAGTGCGCGTGTGTGTGTGTGTGTGTGTGTGTGTGTGTATGTGTGTGTGTGTGTGTGTGTGTGTGAGTTGGTATTTATCACGTTGTGGGGACAAGAATCTGTTTACACAGTCACGTAATGGGGACCTCTTGCGTTGTGGGGACCAAAAATCAGGTCCCCATAAGGATGACCCATTGAATTGAATAGAGGAACTATTCTGAAGGTGCTGGGCGGAGTTTCAGCATTGGCCCATAACACACGATTATGAGGTAGTGTGAGTGTGTGAAGTGTGTGCTCAGCTGCGCCCCCAAACATTTTTGGCTGGTAATGCACTCACTTCTCCACACACACATTTTCCAATTATGGTTGAGTACCGCCCACTTCCGGGTCCTCATAAGGAAGGAATTCAACAACAACTTGAAAATATAAGTATTAAATTGATACTGTACACGGAAGACAAAGAAGAAGATTATTTACTGGAGATGCCAACTAAGGATCTAAACTTCTGCAGAGGATAAAAGTGAAGCTCAAGGTACGTTAAGCACATATGTATGAAACCAGTTAGGTTAATTAGATTAGGCAGCGGGCTAACGTTAGCTGCTAGCTAGTTAGTGCTAATTGTTGAGGCTAAGTGTGGCCTGACGTGTTTTTGTGTTTTTCCAATAAGCGATCACAAAATCATACAATGTAATGTTAAGTACTTCATTTCAACTGAAAAGTGTCGTCAGGTGTTTAGTCTGATTGATTGCTAATGAAGGAATTGGGTTATTAAGTCTGTTTCTGTCTAGTTCGCGTGCTGGACAGTAGATTATTTTCTACTTTAAATTAAAGGTAATGTTATGTTTTATTACTTGTCAGGACAGGGTGAGGGGGAGGAATATCACACTTGTGTTTGACTTTTAGTATTGATATCGTTAACAGAGCAATTAAGTAACGTTAGGCAAAAATAAAAACACTGAAATGGTAAGTAGCTTTAAATGAATAAACTTTGTTTTAATTATGACAGTAACTTAAAATAAACTGGGGTTTGTATGGCGAGATCGTTCAAAAGAGTAGTTAGGTTAAGAGCCAAATAAGTAGTTAATTGTCAAGGCTACCTGGGATTATATAGATGTTGGTTTTGTGAGAGATTAGAGCCTAAGTGAAAATGTTGAGTTTATGCCCTCAAGGCTAGTAAGTTAGTCAATAAATGTGATATCCTTGAGTTCTGATTTCTTGTCTTACATTGATACATACGATATCATTGTAATGCAGTGTTACATTACAATAACATTCTTATCTACTTATTGAACATGCTAGTTTAATTCTGCATGTCTCCCCATTTTCACACTATTATTTATTACAATTTTTTTTCTCTCAGTTTGAAATGCCACCACGAATCAGCCCCCTTAAGGATGCCATGCATCATGTTGTTTCGAAGACTGACAAAACATTCAAATTAGATGTGAAGTATATCAATCCAGTGAAAGGTAAGGTGGTGTGATTTATCATTTAATATTTACCATCATATGCATGTCCTAACCATACTGCTGCCAACTATTGATGTCTTTTTGTGTATTTGGCATCCTTTATCTATAAGATTTTATTTTTGGTGAAAAAAAAAAAATTCTGTATTTTGCAGGACGTGGTCTATTCGCAAAGGGTGCCTTTTGCAAAGGTGATTTTGAGTACAGGGGAGATATGATAAATGATGCAGAGCTGCAGAGAAGAAGAACATGTTACCACGCATCCTGTGCTGCATTTATGTTTGATTTCATTTGGCGAGGGAAAACATGGTGGTAAGAAGTCAAGTTGCACCATATTCCTTATGCTAAACCAGGGTCTCTCAAACTCAGTCCTGCAGGGCCACTGTCCTGCACAGTTTAGCTCCAACCCTGATCAAACACACCTGAGCAAACTAATCAATGTCTTCAGGATCACTAGAAACTCACAGCTAGGTGTGTTTGATCAGTTTTGGAGCTAAACTGTGCAGGACAGTGGCCCTCCAGGACTGAGTTTGAGAAACCCTGTGCTAAACTATAGTAAAAAAAGACACTGATTTGGGGTGGTATATTGTAATACTTGTATTCATCCTTTTCTCATGCTTTCATATTTAAGTATTGATGCCTCAAGAGAAGATGGATCGTTTCGGCGGATCGTTATTGATGACCACAAATATCCAAATTGTAAGATGAAGAAAACTGACGTCAATGGAAAGCCTCACCTTTGTCTGTTTGCCCTGGATGACATTAAAGAAGGAGAAGAAATTGCCTATGATTATGGAGGAGAAGACTACCCTTGGAGAACACAAGTATGTTGCAAAGCACACTGTGTACAGAATATATCATTGTTGCAACATGTTAAGCAAGTTGTTGGTTGAATAGATTATAATTTGAATCTATTAGAAATCTATGAATCTAATCATGTCTATAAATGATAAGTTAAGTTACGTTTTAGGTCAGTGTTTCTACCCCACCCCTAAAATTTATACATTTAAAGAGTGAGGTGGTACAGTCTTAGGCCACTTTTCTTTCTGCAAGTTATGTGTGGCATGCAATGGCCTTATTGCAACTTATGGGTGAAATGTAATCACAAAAATAAACTAAAGATTAACTATGTAAAATGAAGACATGTTTTAATTGTAAATGTTTTTGTATTTTTTTTTCTTTTTTTTTAATTCTGAAATCATGTGGTATCTGCTTCAGATTTATCTCTTGTGTTTCCATGTTCTAATATCTTGTCATTATGAATGTTGTCTCTTACAGATAACCAGCGTTGCCATTAAAACCAGTGCAGCGAGTGCTTCTGATCCTTCTCTCCAGTCAGAGACTCCGATGGATGATGAATCTGCTCAGATCAACTCTCCTCAACAGGTACGTTCACATTCATCTAGGGATGCAACGATACCATTTTTTCAGAACCGATCCGATACCAAAAATTCTGAGTATCGGCCGATACCGATCCGTACCGATACCAGCGCAGTTTTTTTTTAATCAAGTAGAATTTCTATTACTCTGTGTTAAACTGATAAGAACTGAAAAAAAAGAAAAACACCAACAAAAAATATATGATCATAATCTGACATAAATGCTATTATAAACTAGATTAGTGGATAATTCAGCAATAAAATTTAGTCTAGAAAAATCACGAGTGCACAATTAATTGTATAAAATCTGAACATTTTGTGAAAAAAATGTTTAGTGGAGAACAAATTAGAGACAATAAGTGTAACACTAAATCTGGTAAAACTTTACACATTGCTCTTTGTATTGTTGTAAAATACATTCATGAAAAACAAGATAAAAATAGCAATTATTTTATATCCTACTATAAAATTGAGACATTTTTTAAATGTATAGCACAGCTGTTTAATAAGGTAGCAACATAATAGATAGGACAGGACAAGAACGGCTATTAATAATCTTTCATTGCGTCCCTGTATTACGATATGAAAGGCTCCAATACAGTGCGGCCCACAGCGCTTATGCGCATCCCGAGCGCAGAATGATGCTCTTGAAGCAACATGAGTCACAGCGCGCAGCGCGTCGAGTCCGCATTGAAAAGTTTAAAGCACAAAGAAAATACATATGATGCATAGTGTATTATACAGTATCTATCTATGCAATAGTCTATTCAGCATTTTCTTTTAAATTTCAGTTACTGTGCGCGTGAAGAACAAATAGTACCTGACTTTACTCTACTGTTGTGATCTAACAGACACCCGGTGGAAAGTAACATGATTAAGGTACAGCAATAAAGTCCAGCAAGATAAAGTTGTTTTATGTGAAACCATAGACCTTTATCTACAGATCAAGTATAATAATAGTAACATTGAATCATCTTGGAGAGAGTTTCATCGTGTGTTCTGTCATAACCGGACGCGACGCGCTGTTTGAGTGCTGAATGAAGAATGATTGACAGCCGCAGCTGAGGGAAACGTTTACGTGATCTTGAATTTAACACTTAAATATTAATTTATATCTCACATTATACTGTATAATGGCTTCAGAACACTTAAAATATTGTGCACGAAAACTTATGGTGCTTTATAATGTTTGTGGGGCTTAACAATAACACTGAATAGTATACGCACAATATCGGATTTGGATCGGCCTTGTCTGACCGATACCCGATCCGCCAAAAATGGCAGTATCGGAGCCGATTCCGATACTGAGTATCGGATCGGTGCATCCCTACATTCATCACTAAAGATTTAGGTCTACTGTCTCTCTTTGTCATGGTTTAGTGATTTTTAAGCATATTTTGATGCGTATCTGGTGTAAATTAGTAAATTAAACCGTGTAACGACATGTGTCCAGTAGGTTAGTGCTAGTGGAGTATTTAGGGCCAGTTTTATCCTTCACAGGGATTTTTTTCTGGATTAATTGTTGCTTTAAAATGGACAGTCACGACGTCCCCACAACACACTTTCAGTCAGTGTTTGACTTAAAACTTGTGTGTTGAATTTGATGAAACTAGTCCCCATAAGGAACTATAACGTGGTGTGTGAAAGGTCCCCATGAAGGTGTGTGAAAGGTCCCCATGAAGCCGGGTTTTATCCAGATGTGTGTGAGCGCAGACAGGGGTTGACTGGACAGGAATAAATGTTTTAGATGAAGTTGATTTGTCTATTTCTCTGAAATCCTGTGGTATCTGCTTCAGATTTCTCTCTTGTGTTTCCATGTTCTAATATCTTGTCATTATGAATGTTGTCTCTTACAGATAACCAGCGTTGCCATTAAAACCAGTGCAGCGAGTGCTTCTGATCCTTCTCTCCAGTCAGAGACTCAGATGGATGATGAATCTGCTCAGATCAACTCTCCTCAACAGGTACGTTCACATTCATCACTAAAGATTTAGGTCTACTGTCTCTCTTTGTCATGGTTTAGTGATTTTTAGGCATATTTTGATGCGTATCTGGTGTAAATTAGTACATTAAACCGTGTAACGACATGTGTCCTGTAGTTTAGTGCTAGTGGAGTATTTAGGGCCAGTTTTATCCTTCACAGGGAATTATTTTCTAGGTTAATTGTTGCTTTAAAATGGACACTCACGAAGTCCCCACAACACACTTTCAGTCAGTGTTTGAGTTCAAACTCATGTGTTGAATTTGGTGAAACTAGTCCCCATAAGGAACTATAACGTTGTGTGTGAAAGGTCCCCATGAAGGTGTGTGACAGGTCCCCATGAAGCCGGGTTTTATCCAGATGTGTGTGAGCGCAGACAGGGGTTGACTGGACAGGAATAAATGTTTTAGATGAAGTTGATTTGTCTCTTTCTATAAAATCATGTGGTATCTGCTTCAAATTTCTCTCTTGTGTTTCCATGTTCTAATATCTTGTCATTATGAATGTTGTCTCTTACAGATAACCAGCGTTGCCATTAAAACCAGCGCAGCGAGTGCTTCTGATCCTTCTCTCCAGTCAGAGACTCAGATGGATGATGAATCTGCTCAGATCAACTCTCCTCAACAGGTACGTTCACATTCATCACTAAAGATTTAGGTCTACTGTCTCTCTTTGTCATGGTTTAGTGATTTTTAGGCATATTTTGATGCGTATCTGGTGTAAATTAGTACATTAAACCGTGTAACGACATGTGTCCTGTAGTTTAGTGCTAGTGGAGTATTTAGGGCCAGTTTTATCCTTCATAAGGATTTATTTTCTAGGTTAATTGTTGCTTTAAAATGGACACTCACGACGTCCCCACAACACACTTTCAGTCAGTGTTTGAGTTCAAACTCATGTGTTGAATTTGATGAAACTAGTCCCCATAAGGAACTATAACATTGTGTGTGAAAGGTCCCCATGAAGGTGTGTGAAAGGTCCCCATGAAGCCGGGTTTTATCCAGATGTGTGTGAGCGCAGACAGGGGTTGACTAGACAGGAATAAATGTTTTAGATGAAGTTGATTTGTCTATTTCTCTGAAATCATGTGGTATCTGCTTCAGATTTCTCTCTTGTGTTTCCATGTTCTAATATCTTGTCATTATGAATGTTGTCTCTTACAGATAACCAGCGTTGCCATTAAAACCAGCGCAGCGAGTGCTTCTGATCCTTCTCTCCAGTCAGAGACTCAGATGGATGATGAATCTGCTCAGATCAACTCTCCTCAACAGGTACGTTCACATTCATCACTAAAGATTTAGGTCTACTGTCTCTCTTTGTCATGGTTTAGTGATTTTTAGGCATATTTTGATGCGTATCTGGTGTAAATTAGTACATTAAACCGTGTAACGACATGTGTCCTGTAGTTTAGTGCTAGTGGAGTATTTAGGGCCAGTTTTATCCTTCACAGGGAATTATTTTCTAGGTTAATTGTTGCTTTAAAATGGACACTCACGACGTCCCCACAACACACTTTCAGTCAGTGTTTGAGTTCAAACTCATGTGTTGAATTTGATGAAACTAGTCCCCATAAGGAACTATGACATTGTGTGTGAAAGGTCCCCATGAAGGTGTGTGAAAGGTCCCCATGAAGCCGGGTTTTATCCAGATGTGTGTGAGTGCAGACAGGGGTTGACTGGACAGGAATAAATGTTTTAGATGAAGTTGATTTGTCTCTTTTTATAAAATCATGTGGTATCTGCTTCAAATTTTTCTCTTGTGTTTCCATGTTCTAATATCTTGTCATTATGAATGTTGTCTCTTACAGATAACCAGCGTTGCCATTAAAACCAGCGCAGCGAGTGCTTCTGATCCTTCTCTCCAGTCAGAGACTCAGATGGATGATGAATCTGCTCAGATCAACTCTCCTCAACAGGTACGTTCACATTCATCACTAAAGATTTAGGTCTACTGTCTCTCTTTGTCATGGTTTAGTGATTTTTAGGCATATTTTGATGCGTATCTGGTGTAAATTAGTACATTAAACCGTGTAACGACATGTGTCCTGTAGTTTAGTGCTAGTGGAGTATTTAGGGCCAGTTTTATCCTTCACAGGGAATTATTTTCTAGGTTAATTGTTGCTTTAAAATGGACACTCACGACGTCCCCACAACACACTTTCAGTCAGTGTTTGAGTTCAAACTCATGTGTTGAATTTGATGAAACTAGTCCCCATAAGGAACTATGACATTGTGTGTGAAAGGTCCCCATGAAGGTGTGTGAAAGGTCCCCATGAAGCCGGGTTTTATCCAGATGTGTGTGAGCGCAGACAGGGGTTGACTGGACAGGAATAAATGTTTTAGATGAAGTTGATTTGTCTCTTTTTATAAAATCATGTGGTATCTGCTTCAAATTTTTCTCTTGTGTTTCCATGTTCTAATATCTTGTCATTATGAATGTTGTCTCTTACAGATAACCAGCGTTGCCATTAAAACCAGCGCAGCGAGTGCTTCTGATCCTTCTCTCCAGTCAGAGACTCAGATGGATGATGAATCTGCTCAGATCAACTCTCCTCAACAGGTACGTTCACATTCATCACTAAAGATTTAGGTCTACTGTCTCTCTTTGTCATGGTTTAGTGATTTTTAGGCATATTTTGATGCGTATCTGGTGTAAATTAGTACATTAAACCGTGTAACGACATGTGTCCTGTAGTTTAGTGCTAGTGGAGTATTTATGGCCAGTTTTATCCTTCACAGGGAATTATTTTCTAGGTTAATTGTTGCTTTAAAATGGACACTCACGACGTCCCCACAACACACTTTCAGTCAGTGTTTGAGTTCAAACTCATGTGTTGAATTTGATGAAACTAGTCCCCATAAGGAACTATAACATTGTGTGTGAAAGGTCCCCATGAAGGTGTGTGAAAGGTCCCCATGAAGCCGGGTTTTATCCAGATGTGTGTGAGCGCAGACAGGGGTTGACTGGACAGGAATAAATGTTTTAGATGAAGTTGATTTGTCTATTTCTCTGAAATCATGTGGTATCTGCTTCAGATTTCTCTCTTGTGTTTCCATGTTCTAATATCTTGTCATTATGAATGTTGTCTCTTACAGATAACCAGCGTTGCCATTAAAACCAGCGCAGCAAGTGCTTCTGATCCTTCTCTCCAGTCAGAGACTCAGATGGATGATGAATCTGCTCAGATCAACTCTCCTCAACAGGTACGTTCACATTCATCACTAAAGATTTAGGTATACTGTCTCTCTTTGTCATGGTTTAGTGATTTTTAGGCATATTTTGATGCGTATCTGGTGTAAATTAGTACATTAAACCATGTAACGACATGTGTCCTGTAGTTTAGTGCTAGTGGAGTATTTAGGGCCAGTTTTATCCTTCACAGGGATTTATTTTCTAGGTTAATTGTTGCTTTAAAATGGACACTCACGACGTCCCCACAACACACTTTCAGTCAGTGTTTGAGTTCAAACTTGTGTGTTGAATATGATGAAACTAGTCCCCATAAGGAAATATAACGTTGTGTGTGAAAGGTCCTCATGAAGCTGGTTTTAATCAAGATGTGTGTGTGAGCAAGGTTTGCTGGACAGGAATAATTGTTTTTTTTTCTGGCAAAGGTGTGTCTAGCCCAGATGATTCTCTTTAACCGGCGCAGGGAAGGAGTGGTTTCGAGCATGCCTTTGTCTGCATTTCTATCAAGAGACACTTCTGATCCACATGAGGATGTGGACTGGGCACTCTCTGAAGTGGAAAACAATCTCTGCAGACACTTCACAAGGGTTATCGCAAGGGGGAAGCGTGGTCGACCAGTTCCAATTCTTCTGACTTCAAAAATGCTATGTGCCTTAGAACTCCTTGTTAAGCAGAGAGAGGCTTGTGGGGTTCTGAAAGACAATTCCTATATGTTTGCAAGACCAGAAGCCATGACATATTTTCGAGGGTCAGACTGCCTCCGTGGCTTTGCAAAGGTGTGTGACGCAAAGTGTCCCAAGTCACTGACATCTACAAGACTGCGAAAGCATGCCGCAACCCTTTCAACAGTGCTGAATATGACTGACACCGAGATGGACCAGCTGGCAAACTTTCTTGGACACGACATAAGAATCCATCATGAGTTCTATCGACTCCCTGAGAAGACCCTGCAACTTGCCAAGATCAGCAAAGTTCTAATGGCTCTTGAGCAAGGAAGATTAGCTGAGTTCCATGGCAAGAACTTGGATGAAATTGGGATAGATCCTGATGGTGTGGTATTTTATTTGACTTTTGTTTGATTTTCTGTTTGATTTTCTGTTTACCATCTATTAGGGGTGTAACGATACACGTATTCGTATTGAACTGTTTGGTACGATGCTTTCGGTTCTGTGTTCGGTACGCATTTTCAAACCGAACGGTTCGTTGGACCATTTTTCCTGCCGACCAAAATTTCGTTATTTCAAATGTAGGCGGGTCGCGTGTGGCAAGCGCTCTCGTTATGTAAGAGACGCCGGCGCGACCACAACATTGTCCAACGTCAAATGGCAAACGTAATGCAAGCGGAACGAAACTGCTCGTTATTGTGTGGTTGACGGACCGTTTATCAGTTTGGACCAGTGCAGCGCAAGCTGATCATGATCATACGACACTGTTACTACACAGCGCTAATAAGAGATCCAGTAAAGAAATCATTTGAATTCGCCACAGAAGTAATAACATCGCTGAGAGATCTTGTGAGAAACATTCACATTTCTCCGTTATTAACGGTTCAAACAGCTCTGACGTGGAAACCAGGAGAAACATTGTGCCATAAATGAACTATCCGGTGTCCACAGATGGATTTACCATGGATTTACTGTAGTAACACTAACTGCAACCATGGAAGTTTGGCAGGAATAGTAGGCTATAATGCCTTCAAGTAACATTACGTTGGTTTTATTTTGACATTAAAATAAACTCGATATTACAACAGAAATGTTTAACTCTCTCTTTTCCAGCACTTTAGACACAGTTGCTCCGTTGCGCTTAAAGAAGATTAAAGAAAATAGTCCAACGCCGTGGTACAACGAGCACACTCAGGCCCTTAAGAGAGCAGCCAGAAAAATGGAGCGCAACTGGAAGAAAACAAAACTAGAGGTATTTCGCATTTCATGGAAGGAGAGCTCAATTACTTACAGAGAGGCTTTAAAAGCTGCTAGATCTGCTTATTTTTCAACCCTATTAGAAGAAAATAAACATAATCCTAGGTATTTATTTGAAACGGTGGCTAAACTAACGAAAAATAAAGCTTCAAGCACCGAAGTTTCCAAGCAACACAGCAGTAATGATTTTATGAACTTCACTTATAAGATTGATAATATCAGGGACAAAATTATAACTATGCAACCGTCTACTACAGTATCGCATCAGGCAGTGCATTGTAGTCTCCCTGAGGAAAAATTGGATTAATTCGTTGATATAGGAGAGGAAGAATTTACTAAACTCATTAAATCATCTAAATCTACAACATGTATGTTAGACCCTATACCAACTAAGCTACTGAAAGAAATACTTCCAGAGGTCATAGATCCTCTTCTTAATATCATTAATTCGTCTTTGTCTCTAGGATACGTACCAAAAACCTTTAAGCTGGCTATGATTAAACCGCTTGTTAAAAAAACGCAACTTGATCCTACAGAATTAGTCAATTATAGGCCGATCTCGAATCTACCTTTTCTGTCAAAGATATTAGAAAAGGCAGTATCCTCACAACTGTGTTCCTTTCTTGAAAGAAATGATCTCTGCGAGGATTTCCATTCAGGATTTAGACCGTACCATAGTACCGAGACAGCTCTCGTTAGAGTCACAAATGATTTGCTCTTATCATCCGATCGTGGTTGTATCTCTCTATTAGTGTTACTCGATCTTAGTGCTGCATTTGACACCATTGACCACAACGTTCTTTTAAATAGATTAGAACATTATGTTGGCATTAGTGGAAATGCACTAGCATGGTTTAAATCATACTTATCTGACCGTTATCAGTTTGTAGCAGTAAATGATGAGATGTCTCATCGATCACAAGTTCAGTATGGCGTACCACAAGGCTCAGTACTAGGACCGCTGCTGTTCACTCTGTACATGCTACCATTAGGAGAAATCATTAGGAAACATGGCATTAGCTTTCACTGTTATGCCGATGATACTCAGCTCTATATTTCTTCAAAACCTAACGAAACTTATCAATTCACAAAATGAACGGAATGCATAGCGGATATAAAAAAATTGGATGACTCGTAATTTCCTACTTCTAAATTCTGAAAAAACAGAGTTTCTAATTATTGGACAAAAAACTTCCTCACGTAATAACCTAGAATACTGTCTAACACTTGATGGCTGCTCTGTTAAGTCTTCGTCGTCGGTTAGGAACCTGGGTGTGCTCTTTGATACCAATCTTTCATTTGAAAGTCACGTGTCTAGTATCTGTAAAACTGCATTTTTCCATTTAAAAATATATCTAAATTACACCATATGCTCTCATTGACAAATGCGGAACAATTAGTTCATGCGTTCATGACCTCAAGGCTAGATTATTGTAATGCTCTACTGGGTGGTTGTCCTGCACGCTTAATAAACAAACTACAGCTGGTCCAAAACGCAGCAGCTCGAGTTCTTACTAGAACCAGGAAGTATGACCATATTAGCCCGGTTCTGTCAAAACTGCATTGGCTCCCTATTAAACATCGCATAAATTTTAAAATATTGCTGATCACTTACAAAGCACTAAATGGTTTAGCTCCGCAGTACTTGAGCGAGCTCTTAACGCATTATAGTCCGTCACGTCTATTGCGATCTCAAAATTCCGGCCAGTTACTAATACCTAGAATATCAAAATCGACTGCTGGCGGTAGATCCTTTTCCTATTTAGCACCAAAACTCTGGAACAGTCTTCCTACCATTGTCCGGGAAGCAGACACACTCTGTCAGTTCAAAGCTAGACTAAAGACACATCTCTTTGACCTAGCTTTCGGGAACACTTCCCAAAAATCCTGATGTACTCATTACATCATGAGAAGAATGGCATCTACGCTAATTTTAGTGTCTGTGTTTATCCCGAGGTTTTCCTGCAGCCTGCCGGATCCAGGCCGTATCCAGATCTGACGAATGACTTTCGCCTGGACCGATGACAACGCAGTGCTGAAGTGCCAACTAGTCTCTCCCTATGGAGGATCCCACTACCACTCTACAGATAAGGCGTTGTCGGGAAAGGCGTTGTTCGTTTCGCGTTCCTACCCCAAAGCAACAAAATAAAATAAAATTCTTTATCAAAATTTATAAGGAAAGACAAGTACTTTGTTTAGGCTTGGCTTGTAGGGAATTCCTAACCTGCGTATATTCAAACGCACATAACTATAGAACCCATTCTTAATGCGCATGTGAACGCCATCAGCGTTTCTCACAGGTTCGCGTTTAAAGTCTGTGTAGAGGGAATGGTGTCGTCTTAGCGGCTACATTGCTTGATCGTTGCGACGGAAGCAAATCAATCAAAACTAACTTTAGATGGAAATAACTTAACTCTGCTGTAAAGCCGAAACAATCTCTGTTACCTTAAATTATAAGCTTATCTCTGTAAAGCTGCTTTGAGACAATCTACATTGTTAAAAGCGCTATATAAATGAAGATGACTTGACTTGACATTGTAAATACAATTGCTGCCCTCAAATGTTAATCTGAACTAAAATAAACCTTTGTTTATAACTACTACAATATTACATTTCACTTTTTCCAAGGAGCGTTTTGTTTTATATGCTCCTAAGAAGAGTCAATTATAGCTCCAGAATTGCTCAAAGTAAAAAAAAATCATACTTTATGATGTTAGTTTTAATAAAAAAAAGAATAAAAAAATTAAATCAAGGAAATTACTCTGGCATTTTTTTTCTTTTTGCTGTATCAAAAACGTACCGAACCGTGACACAAGTGTATCGTATTGAACTGAAACGTAAATTTTGTGAACCGTTACACCCCTACCATCTATTCGTATACCAGGTGTTTATGATCCATTATATACCATTGTTAAGCTGTACTTTGAACTTCCACAGAAACGTTATTGACTGTGATGAGGAAGACGGGAGCATACAAGAGGGACACTGTTCATCTACTGTTGACGGTTTGTATTACTGTCAAAATACACTACTACATTTTGCAGTTATTCATAATTTTCAGTCACGTAACTTGTGAAGACCTGACAGACAAAAATATTGTTCTAACATCATAGCCAACATTAAAGAAGATGCTTCAGTATGCTGAACAAATGTTGTTTTTTTTGACGAAACGGCTCATTGTGTAATGAATCAAATGCCTCCAAGCTATTCTTCAACTAAATTACACTAAACATTCATTCTGGAGTGAATATTTTTTTGTGAGTTTACTACCATAAAAAATATATTTCATAGGAGAAACTTGTACATTTTTCATTTTTCATAAAACACTAGCTGATCTGCTCTCTTCTCGTGTTGGTTGTGTCATGGCACAAAACGAATCATGTCAGATGATTAAGACATGAAATAAAATGGTTATACTCAATTTACTTGCACTTATATTTGATTAAATGTCTGCTGGAAAGATGTAGTTCAATTATACTTGCAATAATGAACAATTGCACAGGTTTAGGGTTTATTGTACTTTAATGATTTTAAATAATTAGTGCATAAGTGTGACAAATAACAGTGTATTGTCAGCATTCTATAGTACATTTAAATTGTATCTTTCTGAAAATGTTGAACTTTGATTATTTTCCATAGAACCATCAGCAGAGGTGGCACTTCCTCCTACCAAGAGGAATGACATGCCGCCACCACCCAAGAGACCCAGACCACCATCAGATGAAGAGATGCCTACAGGAGCCAGTGCTGTGAGGCCTTCTTCCAAAGGTGAACTCTTTACACATTTCTTAGACTAAATTAGACCCTTTAGGAGCACTTTAACACCCAGATCTCAGACCAGGGGCCTCATTTATAAAACTGTGCGTAGGAACCTTACTAAAAGTGTACGTGCGCCCGAAAGCCAAAAATGGCGTACGCAAAAAAATATTCAGACTTATAAAACCGTGCGTACGCCAGAACCTGCGCAGAATTCACTTTATAAATCCCAGTCAGCGGAAGATTGTGCGTACATGCATCTCCACCCGAAATAACCATATGTGGAGCTTACGACGCCTAGTTTTACTATGCAGATCCTCATCTACATATCATTTGACTACATAACTGAGGGAAGGAGGTTGTTCCCCAAAATCTCGCAATACATGGCCCCAGTCATCCTCTCCTTAATACAGTGCAGTCGCCCTGTCCCATGTGCAGAAAAACACCCCCAAAGCATGATGCTACCACCCCCATGCTTCACAGTAGGGATGGTGTTCTTGGGATGGTACTCATCATTCTTCTTCCTCCAAACACGTTTAGTGGAATTATGACCAAAAAGTTCTATTTTGGTCTCATCTGATCACATGACTTTCTCCCATGACTCCTCTGGATCATCCAAATGGTCATTGGCAAACTTAAGACGGGCCTTGACATGTGCTGGTTTAAGCAGGGGAACCTTCCGTGCCATGCATGATTTCAAACCATGACGTCTTAGTGTATTACCAACAGTAACCTTGGAAACGGTGGTCACAGCTCTTTTTAGGTCATTGACCAGCTCCTCCCGTGTAGTTCTGGGCTGATTTCTCACCTTTCTTAGGATCATTGAGACCCCACGAGGTGAGATCTTGCATGGAGCCCCAGTCCGAGGGAGATTGACAGTCATGTTGCTCAGGAACCCATCTGTAGTTGTTTAGAGGGTTACTTGGTTGATGCTAGAATCTACTAGGTGTTTTGTGGCACTAGTAGGAACTGTAGCTGTTCTAAAAATGAAAACACCGAATCAGTAATAACTAGCCTAACCCCTGGAGCAGTTTGAGTGGATGGATGCATAAAAATAACTTGCAGCCAAGACATTGATCCTAATATATTTTCCTTTTCTCCAATGATCATTTCAGGCCAAGTGACTGAATGTAAAAATCACTGTTTGATTGACAGTGTAATTCTATTTATAGGTAGAGTGCAAATTAATTTCTCTTGCAATATAGATGCTGACATAAATACTAGGGCTGCCCTCGACTAAAGTTTTTTTTTTTTCTAGTCGACTAGTAGTCGTTCATTAAGCTATTAGTCAACTAATCGCATTTTTATATTAATAAGCCATAACTCATAATAATGAGCCTTTAATTGCCTATATAATACATAGCCTAATTAGCGATCAAGCGCACACTTAAAGTTCCGCAGCGCACCGGCAAAAATAATGATTGAGTGTGTCTTGTGTCAGAAGGAGACTGTCTAAACAAACATTGTAATAATTTATTGATATTCTCGGCTGCAGAGATTAAGTCGATGATACAGACTCGTCATCTCCGCAGTGACTCGCATTTCATACGGATTACATAATCTGAGTATTTATTTTCCACTTGAATTGATTCGTTTAAAAGCAGACATTTCAAGCTTTCTATAGATATATTTCTCACGTGTGTGTGTGTGTGAGGCAGGGTGGGAATTATGTAATTTTAGGGGCAAGGCCATTTGGCCTCCACCTTTTCTTTTTTTTTTAGGGGCACCAAGGCCATATGACAGGGCACAAAGGCCATTGAGTACAATTCGATGGTTTTCCCATTCAGATTGATACCATAACATCCTAATTTGGAATAAGACATGGATTATGACTTTTTTAATAAAAAAAAACATTTTTTAATGAGAGAGAGAGAGAGAGCGCCATTACATCCAGAAGGTATACACCCTCACACAACAATAGAAACAACATAAATGCCAATAAAAGCATTCAGAAACAACACAAATGCCAATAAAAGCATTCAAAATATTCATTCAGTCCTCTATATCATGTGAGTGTGAGAGAGAGAACCATTCCATCCAGAAGGTATACACCCTCACAATCATTATTGCTCAGCGCTCAACGCAGTTTGCTTCGCGCTCCACTCAAATCGCCCCCCGCTCGCTCCAAAAAAGGAAAAAAATCTACATGTATATCACTTGTAGCGGTCCCCAAGCTTTTTTGCGCCACAGATCGGTTTAATATCAGACAATATTTTCACGGACCGGCCTTAAAGGTGTGGCGGATAAATACAACAAAATAAAATGATACGAACGGCATAAAACCTGGGGTATTTTTTTTAGCCTATAATAATAAACGTGAATCCAATGTGTGGGCCTACTAGCAACTTTATTAGCAGCATCCTCTAACATCGCGCCTAAAAACAACTGAGAAAGTCTGAACACAAACAAAATGCCCCCAAAAGAAAAGAATCTCTATGTTTTCGGTGCTGATGCGATGTAAGGGTGGCGCTGCTGCCAATAAAGCACCTAAAAGCTGTCACAACGAACCGGCAAAATTAATGATTATGAATATGTAAAATATAGCAGGAGACATTTTAATTGTTTACTAATAAACCAGTTTTTTATTTTTTTTATGTCTGTGTCGGCTGGAAAGATGCTGACTCGCGATCTTCGCAGTAGTGAACGCGCCAGAGAGAATTGCACATTTCATACGGATTACATAGGAGAGAAGTCTGTTTTCTTTCGTTTTGAATTGTTCTGTTTAAAAGTAGACATTTCAAGCTTTATATATATGTCTCAGGTCTGTGAGGCAAGTAGGCTATACTTGTCTGTAACATTGTGTTTTTTTTTTTTTGTGAAATAAATTTCTAAATAAATGCGACTTATAGTCCAGTGCGACTTAGGCTAGGCCTATACTGTATGTGTTTTTTCTTCTTCATGGCGCATTTTTTGACTGTTGCGATTTATACTCCGGAGCGACTTATTAATAGTAGGCTACATAATGGTTTGGAGTTTTTGAACTCCATTATTGAGCTGAGTTTTGACTGAAAATAGTCTACTGTTGATGACTGTGCAAGACAGATGGATTCAGGGTCAGGCTTGACTAAGCATGCTTCAGACTCGTGGTGTGAGCGGAGCGAAACTGGAGCGGGAAATAGGGCGACGCTCTGTCCTTTTGAAATTGCCGCTCTGCGCTCTGTCCAAGATCCGCCCGCTCGCGCTCCCCGCTCGCTCCCGCTCCACTCCGCTCACATGCTCTGCTTTATACATGGAACTTGGACAGGGCCAGGGCACACAGGCCACTGTGGCCGTACGATGATTTTTTTTTCACGGGGCATGAAGGCCAAAGTGTAGGGCAACGGCGGCCGTGGCCGCGGTATAATTCCCACCCTGGTGTGAGGCGAGTATACGCTGAGTTTCGGCTCATTTCTGTGATGCTCAAGTTCACTGAGACAGCAGAAAGCACATCCTGATTGTTTTCATTATTTTACAAAGCACAACATTTTGTAGTTATTGTGAGTTTACAGAAATAAGAGTTGAACCTTTACAGTTTGCATTACTCTGTCCTTTTATTCATACAGATAAGAGTATTGAAAGTTAAATGATCGCGCCGGCGCCTGTATGTCCTGCGACTAACCGACTAATAAAAGACCTAATAAATAATAATAATAATAAAAGACCTAATAAATAATAATAATAATAATAGTCGCTTTGGTGCATTTCTCACATCACTATTTACATTTGCACAACAGTTAGTTCAACCTCCACAACATTTAGTCATTTGTGCACATCATAGTAGCAGTTTCTCATTCCTTCCAACAAACTGCAAATGCTTTTGGACATGCATCTATTGCTTTCATACAACTCTCTGCTGTTATATAACATTATCATTTGCTTATGTCATGTCAGTCAAAATTAACTATACTTGTGAATGCTGAATAGTCATTCCATATAAAACTAATAGTCCTCATTTCATTGCTTGAGTCATTACATACAAAAATGTTGAACTAGTTATCAAAATCTGTCAAGCAAATTTTACACTTTTTTTTAAATTATTATTATTATTATTATTATTATTATTTTTCTGAAAATGCCTCCTAAATTGAATAATTTCTCTCAGGTGAATCTCAGCTTTCACTGATGAGGAACATCTGGATGTGCATGAATGATTACAGTACTATGTACTGTATGTTGTATGTTCAGTTCCAATATGTACTGCAATATTGTTTACAGTTGTGCATAGCTCTATGCATAGCTGTATTTATTTCATTTGCACAATGCTGTGAACAAATTAGAATTGCAAAGAGCATATGCAGTAAAAATGTGAAACATACATATTCAGTGTCTTGTACTCTGTTACCTCACTAAATACAGTAATGTGTAACTTTACTGTATTTTTCAAATGGCTGTTCAAATAGTATATAGTGCTATCTTGAGCATGTACAGGTAGTGTTACCAAGATCTGACTTTTTTGCAATGGAAAACATTTACAGAATAAACTGTCATAATGAAAACATAACCAAGCCATTTGACTATCTTGTTCATAAACAATGGTGTCAGGACTTTTCATCTTGATGACACTGACACTTTCATTGACATGAATACTTGCTTTTGAGGAATGAGCTATCCATTTTGAGCAAGTGATACGCTTTTGCAGGTTATCAACTAGGTTTTGCAGTTTGTACTAATTGTTCTGAGAACTGCTTTAACTGTTGTGCAAATGTAAATAGTGATGTGAGAAATGCACCAAAGCGACTGAGAAAAACTGTAATAACCAGACCTAATAAATACTGATAATAGGATTCAGAACTTCGGATTGGAATTCCAGCACACACTTTATCATTTCAATTGTTTTTTCTGTCCACTTTTAGGTAAAAGTACCCAGAAGACACCCTGGCAGCAGACAGAGGTGCAGGCGGTGGAAAGGCACATGAAGCGATTCATCACATTCATCACATCGTTCATTGTACAAGCAAAGAGCGACTGTGACAAATGTTTAAAAGCTGAACCAGAAGCACTGAAGAACCGCGATTTGAAGACCGTAAAGTTTTACATTTATTAGTAGTGAATAAATGTGTTGAAGCTCAATTAGTAGTAGATTTTGTTTTATTTTTTATAAGTATCAGGTGAATGAGTAGCAGCTGATGCTGGGAGGTTGGCCGAAAAAATTACAATTATAGAAAGAATAGTTTGAAGTGGAAAGGTTTAAATGTTTGACCTGTGGGTATGAAATGGGTTGGAAAATATCCAGACAATAATTCATTACTTGCATGCAGTCCTTTGTTGCAGTGAAAAAGTTCTCCATTCACATATAATCCACTTCAATCACACTAATATTCCAATCAATTGTAAGAACAATCAATCGATCCAAACAAATATTCTGCATGTTGAGGAGATGATTACAAGCACAACACTAGGGCCTGGTTTCACAGACAGGATTTAGATTAAACCAGGATTAGGCCTTTAGTTCAGTTAGGACATTTAAGTAGCTTTTATAAACGTGTCTTAGAAATAAGCATTACTGGTGTGCATCTTGAGACAAAACAATGGCACTTGGACACAAAGGACTTAATTTAAGATGTGCTTTCAGTTAAAACGGCTTAAACACACACTTTAGTCTGAGACTATCTTAAGGCTGGTCTGTGAAACTGGCCATAGGTGTTCTATGCAAGAGTGAAGCTTGGTTGTAGATTGAACCCATTTTTTTAAGGGCAAATGGACAAATGCAATCTGAGGAATTACTTCGTATAAATGCCTATTATTTGTCATTAGTAATATATTTCTTGTTCTATCTAGGTCCCCACAAATCAAAAGGGGAAGTTGTGTGAATTATGCAAATTAAGTCCCCACAAATCAAATAGGAGGTTGTGTGAATTATGCAAATTAGGTCCCCACAAATCTAATGGGAGGTTGTGTGAATTATGCAAATATTATGCAAAGTTGGTCCCTATAAGACATGTCAACTCGATTTTTCAAAAGTCCCCATAACGCATGGTCAAATCATTACTTCATCAATTCAGATATCTGAAGGCGTGTATAAGTTATCAAAGCTATGGTAAGTATCCCTAATTTTTTTCGTACCTCTAGAACCTTTAGAAAGGGTGGTCCCCACAAGTGATGATCATAAAGTTGGTCCCCATTCAGCATGGAAACCAGTATGTGTGTGTGTGTGTGTGTGTGTGTGTGTGTGTGTGTGTGTGTGTGTGTGTGTGTGCACCTGTTCGGGAAGTCACAGTGACAGAAACAGTGGCATTCCAGGTTAAGTTTTAAAGGGAGTAAAGCCTGTGCATGACATTAAGAAAATTAAATTTTGTTTTAAATAAATGTTGATTTAAAAGCAGCATTCCTCAGTGTATTTTACCATTAGAGATGCGCACATCAGCTCTCTAGCGTCGCCGAGTCCACTGTTGAAGGTCTTATCATCACGTGTAACACATAAGAATAATTGTAATTCGACCATCGGGTGCGGATATCTAAATCAGAGAAAATGAGTGGTGCGGGTGGGTGGCGGTGACGTTGGAGCTGATCCGCACATCTCTCATTGGAAGGTGGTTGTCTAGGTAGGCAGTCGGCCGCTCTATGGGGTTTGGAACAGAGCTGATGACCAGAGACCTTCAAGCTATCATGTAGCTTTCATGTGGATGTGTGTCTCAGTACCTGAAGAAGACGTCTCTGGGCTTCCGTCCTGACCGCGGATGGACCAGCTGTTCTTTGAGGGAGTCCAGTGAGCAGTTGTAGATGTAGAT
This sequence comes from Squalius cephalus, assembly GCF_949319135.1. Lineage (NCBI taxonomy): Eukaryota > Metazoa > Chordata > Actinopteri > Cypriniformes > Leuciscidae > Squalius > Squalius cephalus. The sequence goes on from NC_137131.1 coordinate 42,039,781, forward strand.
GGGGCAGCGGGGTCGAGTGGCGTCGGTGCCGCTCTGCTGAGACACCTGTCTGCTGAACGTGATGTGACAGTCTCGCTTTTGAGGCTCCATAAACTGCACACCATCCTTCTCTTCTGAAGCTAAACGTTATGGGACAGAGTTATAGAGGTAAACATCTCTCCCAGACACGTTAACTTGTTGTGTCAAGCCATGTTAAGTTTTTTATATTGTATTTTTAAGTAACGAAAAAGTTCTTTAACGATTTTAGTTTTAGTTAACTGTAATAACCCTGATTTGAAATGCCTGTAAACTCCCTTGTTTGGTTTTGGTTTCTGATATTACTGCAACTTTGTTGTGTCAAACCTGCATCGCCTGTGCTCATGTTGGTTTGTTCAGTAGACGTCTCCAACGCTGCTTCTGGTTTAGCTGTGGACCCCTCTCTGGACGCTGGGTGGCCCCTGACATCTTCTCCATGTTGACCATTGGCTGAACTGCTGATAGAGTCTGCCTGTGATTGGCCGTTGCCATGGCTACAGGTCTCCTCCTCGTCCAGGAAGCTGCCGTTGATTGGAGGTTCAGTTTCCAGCCCAGATGACATCAAAAGCTGCACATCTGAGAGTCAAAATAAAATATATATATTAGTGGTTGGCCGTTAACGTGAGACTCTTATCGGGCGATAAAAAAAATATCGCCGTTAATCTATTCTCAAAGTTGGGTTGGGAGCTGTGTCTATACTAAGCAAGCTATGATGACTTTCACCTTGATATTTTAGCGCGGATTCGGTTCGGTGTTCGGTACGCATTTTCAAACCGAACGGTTCGTTGGACCATTTTTCCTGCCGACCAAAATTTCGTTATTTCAAATGTAGGCGGGTCGCGCGTGGCAAGCGCTCATAATGTAAGAGACGCTGGCGCGACCACAACATTGTCCGACATCAAATGGCAAACGTAATGCAAGTGGAACGAAACTGAGCCACCCGTTATTGTGTGGTTGACGGACCGTTGTTTATCAGTTTGGACCAAAGCAGCGCGAGCCGATCGTGATCAAGAGATCCAGTAAATAAATCATTTGAATTCGCTACTTAAGTAATAACATCGCTGCGAGATCTAGTGAGAAACATTCACATTTCTCCGTTATTAACGGATCAAACAGTGCGTAAGCCAGGAAGAAACATTGTGCCATGAATGAACTATCCGGTGTCCACAGATCTGCAACATTTACCATGGATTTACTGTAGTAACACTGCAACCATGGAAGTTTGGCAGGAATAGTAGGCTACAATGCTTTCAAGTAACATTACGTTGGTTTGATTTTGACATTATGAATAAAATTGCTGCCCTAAAATGTTAATCTGAACTAAAAATAGACCTTTGTTTATAACTACTACAATATTAGGCTACATTTCATTTTTTCCAAGGAGCTGTTTTGTTTTATATGCTCATCAAAGTAAAAAAAAAAAAAAAAACTTTGTTAGTTTTAAGAAAAAAAAAAAAATCTCTGGCATTTCTTCACAAGTTCTTTTAAATGTCACTTTGTATTTAAGAAACACGTGCCCTTTAGTCATTATTTGGGTAGCACACACATATGAATGCCTTCGGCAGAATTCAAATGAGCCATTTTAATCTAGATTAATCTAGATTAATTCCAAGATTACAGTGAGATTAATCTAGATTAAAAAAATTAATCGATGCCCACCACTAATATATATGTATGTATATGTGTGTGTGTGTGTGTGTGTGTGTATATATATATATGAATACATGTATGTATGTATGTATGTATGCATGTATGTGTGAGTATTTTTTACAAATGTAATGCAATAATAACTGAATGATCATTAGACTACAGCAATAAAAACTTAATATTTATGATGAATTTGATTCATAATTATTATATATTTAGAAACATTAATATAATTATTAATAACAACAACAATTAATATTAATTTATATTTATATATGTAAAAAACATTCTAGCAATCTATATGGTTTCAAATTTATTTTCATCGTTGTATTTTCTCTAACATTGGCATTTACAAGTATTAAAGACCCACCAAATGGTAGTTTGCTAACATTCTCCAGTTGGTAATATGAGTTTGGTAAACTGTGGGCATGTTTCTTGTTTTCAGCCAAGAATGTATGTGGCTCAGTAGAAAGCATTAATCTCATGATGTGTGCAAACGTAAAGGACTTCTGAGTTCTAATTGGTGTGGCATTGACAGATGATGCACCTGTAAATGTCGCTGGCAGGAAAGTGAGCAGGATCTGCTGATGGCTGATGTATTTGGCGTAACATTTCCAGTGAGGAGATAAGCCGTCTTCCTCCAGGCCAGCTGGCTCGTCATCCACAAGATCTGCATTGCTGAAACTCTGCCAAGAACAGAGAAACACACACTGTAACCACTCTGCCAACAACAGAAAGATAAATACACTACTGCTTAAAGTTTGGGGACAGGAAGACTTTTTTTTTTTCTTCAAGAAATTAAAACTTTTATTCAGCAGAGATGCATTAAATTGATCAAAAGTGATAGCAAAAGCATTTATAAGTTTACAAATTACTGGTCAAAGACAGTGGGTTTGTCCCAATTTGCATAACTATGCACTATTCTATGCTGTTTTGTAGTATAAATAGTGCGAGTAGTCCGTTCACACTGAAAATTTAATTAAATTAATTAAATGCACTTAAAGGGATAGTTCACCCAAAAATGAAAATTCTGTCAGTAATTACTCACCCTCATGTTGTTCCAACCCCGTAAGACCTTCGTTCATCTTCGGAACACAAATTAAGATATTTTTGATTAAATCTGAGAGTTGTCTAACTCCTCCATAGGCTTCTAAGGGACTGAAACTTGCTGGCCCAGAAAATATATTAAAGACATCGTTAATATAGTCCAAGTGACCCCAGTGGCTCGATCTTAAATTTATAAAGCGACGAGAATACTTTTTTGCGCAAAAACAAACAAAAATAACGACTTTATTCCACTTTTCATTTCCTTCTCTCTGGGCCTCGGGTCTTTTCACGTAGTGTTTAAGCGTAGTGTGTCTGTGTTGCACGTCACCACGTATCACACATGACCAGCGTCGGCCAATAGTGAGCCTACCTGGTGACGTGCAACACAGACGCGCTACACTTAAACACTACGTGAAAAGACCCGAGGCCCAGAGAGAAGGAAATGAAAAGTGGAATAAAGTCGTTGTTTTTGTTTGTTTTTGCTCACAAAAAGTATTCTCGTCGCTTTATAAACTTAAGATCGAGCCACTGGGGTCACTTGGACTATATTAACGATGTCTTTAATATATTTTCTGGGCCAGCAAGTTTCAGTCCCTTAGAAGCCTATGGAGCAGTGAGACAGCTCTCAGATTTAATCAAAAATATCTTAATTTGTGTTCCGAAGATGAACGAAGTTCTTACGGGGTTGGAACAACATGAGGGTGAGTAATTACTGACAGAATTCTCATTTTTGGGTGAACTAACCCTTTAATTAACCGAAAAAACAATGGGTCTCATTCATGAAACACGAGCAGAACGAATTTTTGTGTAAATCGTGTGTAAAGTGGTTCTGGCGTAAATTTTCGGATTCATTAAAATGTTTGTATTTTCCAAATGTTAGTTGGTACGAAAGAAATCTACACCTGCTCCCAGCCACGTGTAAATAGTGCGTTTAACATCCGAACGTTTTGCTCATTAATAAGGCTGCATTTTAATTCACCTTAATCGGGTACATATTTACACAGCATTTCGAAAAAATATTATATATATTATAAATATATATAACCATTTTCTTTTCACTTCTGGGACTGTTCGATTAACAGATGAAACTCCATTAACTGCATCTGTAATATGCTGCCAAGCTTCCTTTTTTTAGGACCTGATAAGCCACTATGTACGCTTGAAAATAAAATGTGGCGTTTTGAATGAACTTATGATAATAAAACTTCAATTTCTGCATCTGAGAAATTTCTCTTTTTCATTCGCTCTTGAGAAGACATGTTGAAATCCTTCGTTTGGTGTCATAATATGATATGTTATATATAGATATATATATATATGCCATATATAGTTGTCAGTCGGATTTAATGGGCGGGATTTATGGTAATTGAGAATGAGCGTGCACGCGCGTCCCATTTACGACTGATTGGAATTCATTAACACACACATACACATTTCACTATCACATCTGACGTTTACAAAGTATTTGTGAATCAGGAGAAGAGTTTTCAGGAAGGTCTCTTTACGCGCAAATCACTCACATATTTACTCGTATATTTACGAATGTTTCATGAATGAGACCCAAAGTGTGGATTGTTAGACACTTCATGTCCTCGACTGCACAGCTTAAATTAGATGGTTGAATGTTGAATGACAAAATAATAGACACACAAAAACAGCACATAGTGCATAAATGCATCATTTATAAGTGCATAGTGTATAGCGAGTCATTTGGAACGCAACTAGCTTTTACACACACGTGTGGACGGGCATTTGAACTCTACAATGATAAAAATTATTTTGAATAAATACTACAGAAAAAAACTATGTAATTTACATGAAAAAGTTAGTTCAGGCAAGAATAAAAAAAAAAAAAACGAAGTAAATTCTATATTAGTACTCAATTCAAGCGTGTAGAAATGAAAGCGTAAATATCAATGATTTAAAATAAAGTAAAATTACTCAACTTTTCTGATACTGGTGTTCCCATCATGCACTGGGCCTTGAGTAATTAATGAGGTTGATTTTACCCTGTTTTATATTGCTTTTGTTGTTAGGATTAGTAAATTGCCATTTTGTGACATTTGGAGTTCATTTTCTACTCAAAATGACACATTCAGACACAAAAACGATCCATCAAATGTTACAGTCATTGTGTATAGAGAGCCTAAGTCCCGCCCCTCCGCTTCCGGCTCATGGGACCTTATTTCGGAAAAAATATGTATGGAAGTCAATGGCGAGAGACAACTTATCTTTTTATTCCGTCTGAACTGTGCCCTGAACTACACATATGATGTTTGCCAATTTAAAAGGTAATTATGAAAGTAAAGAAAGTCGCAGTTTGTCATAAAACAGAAGAGTAACGTTTAGTTTTATGTGAAAATCGCTCAATGAACTACATCTCTCGTCTCGCACTATGTGCGTCACAAGATCCGTTGCTCGTATGTATGTATTCTGGCTCAAAACACTCAGGCATGACGGCGTAACATTACCATTATAATGTAAGACTATAGAAAAAATGTCAGACGTTAGCTTCAGTAAAGTTAGCTTCATTCATTGAGAGAAAAGGTATGACGTCGCGTCTGCGCCTTCTGGGTTTGTAGTCTTTGTAATTACGTGTTTTCACAGTCTTATACCTCAGCAGTTTTATATCAAGCTGCGACTTTCTTGACTTTAAAATGTATCTTTTAAATTGACAAACATCATATGTGTAAATCAGGGCACAATTCAAACGAGATCAAAATATTTGTTGTCTCTCGCCATTGACTACCATACAATGTTTTTCCGAAATAAGGTCCCATGGTGGTCGACCGGAAGGGGAGGGACTTAGGCTCTCTATAGTCTTTCAAGTACTGAGGTCTCTGCGTTCACGTGATGCGTAACTTCTGAAATGTAGATATGGTGTCTCAACACAATATCTATTGTATTAATTACTTGGATCTTTCTAAGTAAAGCATACACTTTAAACGTGATGGTTTAATTCAATGTTATAATGTTTGAGTGAAATGCATTGCAAAGGAAACTTCAACTGAATAGATATTGCTCAACCTTTTACTAGCCAAGTTGAAATTACTTATTTTATTTAAGTTACTTTCACTTAATTTAGTTAAGTAGAGTTTACTTAATTCCATATGTGAAATTTACTTAAAAATATGCATGTGGCATTTACTATTGATTAAAATATTCATGCAAAAACTTGCCAAAGAAAAATGAAGTAAATTTGACATTGTTTTTTTCAGTGTAGTGGAGATGTCATATGAGAGGACATACCTGTAGTGTGCTGGAGGAGCCCGTCACATCTTTACTGCTTCCTATTGTCTGGAAAGAAAGAACAGTGTCCTGCCTCTCCGGAGGCTTCAAACGCTCTTCTGAACACACACACACACACACACACACACAGATAGTAACATAATGAGAACAATAATCTCTTCTTATGTCACTATCAATTGCTAATGAATCACTTAAAAGCTTCATTGAGGATGTCTGGCATCCATTAGCATTAAGTCTTTCAATTACACTGTTTTTTAATCATCTACTTAGTTAAAACATTTTGTTTGTCCTTCACTGATCACAATGCTATTCAATTTATCAAACACTTCAGCAAGAGTAAATGCAAACAACAAACCATCTGTTGGTTGTTATCCGTTTTCACTTTCCAGAAATTAAAGAAATGTTCTGGGTTTAATACAACTCAAGTTCTATTAGGACAAACTTAAGCAATAAACCCCAAGAAGCCGTGGTTTACAGTGAATGTAGCTCTGTTATATTTCGGAGCACTATCCTTCCTAAATCATGCTAGTTAACCACTATTAATGGAGAATAGGCTACTAGGGATGTGCCCTAAGCCGAATACTATGTTCGGAAAGGAAAAAATATAAAAAATATATTTCAATGCTTTTGCATTCTCTCGCAGTTATATAGTTGGGTAATTACATTGTATCTAATTTGCAGGCATCAGGGAGCCGCTATCAACATGCGGGGTATTGAAATCACTTTTGAACACACGTCCGCTCGAATTTGCCATCGCGTGTACTCTGTGTATAGGGAGAGAAGATATCTGTCAATGTCGCTCAGGATCTGTTGCACACCAAAATCATCCTGTCAGTCATCTCTACTAACTATCTTAACATGATAAGTGAAATCTGATGTAATGTAATGTAACCGACTGCCACAGCAAGCCTAATCATGGCCCTTTAGGGGCTTATGTTTACATTACACATTTTCTGTGCCTTTCCGAATTCGGATATAGGCTTCGGACACATCCCTATACCCTTCAAAAGTTTGGGGTCGGTAAGATTTTGTAATGTTTTTGAAAGAAGTCTCTTGTGCTCACTAAATCTGCATTTGAAGAGATCAGATGCAAAAGCCTCTAAGTGCCATCTGAAATTTTCTTCTAGAATGATCATTTTTATCAAGCTTGTATATTTAAGTTCAATAATTTCACTTAAATGGCACTGCAAATTACCTATTAATTGTCATTTAAGTGAAATTACTTAACTTAAATATACAAGCTTTTTAAAAATGATCATTCTAGAAGAAAATTTCAGATGGCACTTAGAGGCTTTTGCATCTGAACTCTTCATTTATTTTATCAATAAAAACAGTGAAATATTATTACAATTTATAATTACTGTTTTCTATGGGAATATATTTTAAAATGTAATTTATTCCTGTGATCAAAGCTGAATTTTCAGCATCATTACTCCAGTCTTCAGTGTCACATGATCCTTCAGAAATCATTCTAATATGATGTTTTGCTGCTCAAGAAACATTTATGATTATTATCAATGTTGAAAACAGTTGCACTGCTTCATATTTTTATGGAAACTGTGATGCTTTTTTTTTTTTTTTCAGGAATCTTTGATTAATAGAAAGTTCAAAACAACACAAGTTAACATTATCTAAGATTAATAAATGCTTTAGAGGGACTTTTCATTGCAAGTTCATTTTAAATAATGTAGTTAACTAATGTTAACAAATTAACTTTATTGTAAAGTGTTACCAAAAAATCTTGAATGGTAGTGTAATTTGTATTTGCCTGCATGATTGTCATATACACCAGAATAAATAAATTAAAAAAACAGTTAAATCACCTTTAATGACAGGTAGTGAGAATGGAGCCACATGACCATCTCTTTCCCGCTCCAGGATGTGATGCATGAACGCCACATGATCCTCGTCGGTCAGTGGGATCTCTCGATCACTGAGCTCGTTCTGCAGAGAGCCGTGGAAGAGGCTGAGGAGGAGGTCGTTGGGCAAAGAGGAGGCACTATGGGATACATCCGCCTGCCCCTCTGCAGCAGAGGTTAAAGGTCAACAGAAACACAGTGAAACGAGGCACTGGGACCAGTTGCATAAACATAGCCATTATTTAAGACGGTGTCTTAAGATCTAGTATGACCCACTAACTGTTAGTCTTACTTTTCGGTATCAGATTAGGCCAATCTACATTTTTATGTAACTAATTGTAAAAAGTTATGAACGGTCTTAAAGAAAAAAAAATGTATGCCTAACTTGTAATACTAGTCTTAGTGGTTTATGCAACCGGCCCCTGATTTGATGATTGAATAAAGGAATATGGGTAACACTTTACAATAAGGTTCATTAGTTAACTACCTTAGATAACATGAACTAAGAATGAACAATACTTCTTCAGCATTTATTAATCTTAGTTAATATTAATTTCAACATTTACTAATATGTCATTATAATCAAAGGTTGTATTTGTTAACATTAGTTAATGCACTGTGAACTAACATGAACAAACAATGAACAGCTGGGTTTTTATTAACTAACATTAACAAAGAATAATAAATTCTGTAACAAATGTATTGCTCATTGTTAGTTAATGTTAGTGAATACTAGGGCTGGACGATACACCTATCTCCCGATCCGATAGTATCACGATACTTGGGTGCCGATACGATATGTATTGCAATTTTTTTTTAAGAATTGCGATTCTACAAGTATTGCGATTCGATATTGCAATATATTGCAATTGTTTTAACACTAGACCATCAGGAAAAGTTAAATCATACACTTATACAGACTGTACATGATGTATAAGATGAGTCATATTTACAAAAACAAATCATCACATCTTTCTGACTTTTATTTCAGAAGCATCATACAATACTACATTCTCTTGAATAAATGATTCAATAACAAAAACATTTTTTAACAGTCACTTGTCGCCACTTAGTGGTGAAACAATGTAATCGATCAATGCGTTATTTTAAAGGGCTGGTTGATTATGATTTGACTTTTCTAACTTTAGTTAGTGTGTAATGTTGCTGTTTGAGCATAAACAACATCTGCAAAGTTACGACGCTCAAAGTTCAAAGCAAAGGGAGATATTTGCTTTTAAAGGAATCGTTTTTTTAAGGACTACAACAAACGGCTGGTAGAGACTACACCACATTCCTCCCGGGTTAGTGACATCACTAACCCTAAAATTTACATAAACCCCGCCCCCTGAACACGATTTATAGATTATCAAGACAGAATATGCTAATCAATGACTAGAAGATAACTACACATCAGCTTCATAAACTCATCAACTAACCATTCAGAAATGTCCTGTTGCTTCTACATGTTGTCACTTCTTCTTGAGTCTCTCCATCATTGTCTGACTCCAGTTTGAACATAAAAGGCTAAAAGTTTTTGAAATTTTCAGTGCATGTGTGTGTGAGCGCAAGCTCTTGATGCTCCGCCCTCTGTGCCGGGAGCAGCAGCTCATTTGCATTTAAAGGGACAGACACAAAAACGGTGCGTTTTTGCTCATCCTCAAAAAGTGACTAAAAAGTGACTAACATGCTATATAAAAATATATGTGGGGTATTTTGAGCTAAAACTTCACACACACTCTGGGGACATTAGAGATTTATTTTACATCTTGTGAAATACCACCCCTTTAAGCACCAAGTTCTATCAAAAGCTGATTTTGATCGCTATCGTACACATCAGTGTTCATATTTGAACTTTAAACTTTTATCCAAGTACTTCTATGATCATTTTGTTGCTAAGAATGTTGCGATATGATTTTGTCAAAGTCTAATAGACAGACGAACTGAAAGATCGTGTGGGTGTTTGAATGGAGATCAAAGTCTTTTAAATATGAATGGTGCAGCTCTATTGTCTTATCTCTCTCTCAGTATATGAGCAGCGCGAGGGCTTTTCAGTGCGTTCAGTCTCACGTCTCTTTGTCCACTTGTGATATTACGTCTCTCAACACTCATAGATAACGACACATTTCATCCTCAGTTGGAACGAAAGTGGCTAACTTCTGTCAACCTCGTCTATAAGCAAGGACAAAAATAAAGCAATTGAATATGAATTAATATCGATTCTGGAATAAATAAATCGATTTTAGAATCGTAAAAAAATAAAAATATTTAAATAGCGATAGCTAGGTGAATCGATTTTTTCTCCCAGCCCTAGTAAAAACATGAACTAATGTTAACTAATGAACCTTATTGTAAAGTGTCACCGGAATATGAATGCAAGAAAGGACAGGATGAGGGTCGAGGTGGATGGATGGTCAAGTCATACCTCGGCTAAAGGTGTAGAAGAAGAGCTCTATCTGCTGGCACTTGGGCAAGAGTTTCATCAGGTCAAACTGGAAAGGCACAGTGTGTATGCAGTCATCAGCGGCGGCGGGGGGGACCTCGCCTACAAGAGTTACCACATCACATTGAGCATGCAAACTGATTGTGACTGTGTGCAGGAGACAGGTGATGGTGGACGTCTGTACCTGGAGCATCTCTGAAGCTGTTGAGAGGGCACACCTGCTCTTTATTCTGACACAGCTGAATGAGGTATTCAAAAGTGATCATTGTGGTCATGCACGACAGATCACGTGGAAAAATCTGAAATGGAGAAGAAAAAAAAACAATTTGTAAGCTTTGGCCCTGCAAGTTCTCAGCACAAATGCCTGAATACATTAAAGTCAACTTACTAAATATTTCTGGTGTTATTGAGCACAATTTATTATAGTAAAGAAAAACAATCTCTCTTTAAAAAGTCAGAACTCTCTCCATCTCTGAAACTGATATGAACAAATACCACACAAGCAGGGAAAAAAATACTACATTAATAATTCTTCAATAATCAACAATTCTTGCCTTTGGTCAAGATTTTTTTGGTCATTCTTTCTCATATGGACGTCTGTAAAAATAACTCACGGCACAATCACGGCTGCTTGGTTGACTAATAAACTTATTAGTCATACAAGCCCTAATTTATATAAATGTATATATAATACATACATTATCATTGCATTGTTTACCTGTTGCTGCCATTTTAATTTTAAAAGCTTTTGATTTTGTGCACTTTTATTCTTTTTCTTAACATCTCCGTCTCGCTGTAGTGGAGCGGATTTAAGAAATTTAAGAAAATATCAGTTTTTACTATCCAATGCCACCTTATTTTACTGTATATTCACTGCAGAGTTCACTCAGAAATAGATTATAGAACTTAAAAAGCTTTGTCACTGCCAACTTATGAATGCTCGTGTCGGGTAATTATAGTTAACTAAAACTAAAACCATAAAACCGTAACTTTATTTCAGTCTCATTTTCATTTAGTTTAACTTGATGTACTAAAATAACTCAAACTAAAGCTGAAATACAAATTAATAAAAACTATATAGACATTTAAAAATAATAATAAAGTAAAAAAAAAAAAAAACATTAAAGCAAAATATTAAAATTCTAATTAAAAAAATATTAATAAAAACTATAATAGTATCTCAATGATCCAAAAATAAAACTGTCTCATGTAAAATTAATATTATTGATCACTGTCAAGTCCCAGAATTTTGTAAAATAGGTACAATTACTAGGCATTTATTAGAGCTGCAGAATTCTGGATAAATTGAGAGTCAGGATTTTTTTTGTTTTAAATTGAGATCACGATTCTCCCACGATTCTAAAAAGACAACTAAACAAAATAACATGTAATTTACTAGAGGTTCTGACAAAATGTCCATTGCTAAAGTCTATTTAAAAATGTTTAATTAATTAGAATGGATAATAAAAAAATTGATCATTTTGAATGGATCATTCAATGACTTCACTTGTTTCATTACTGGATGAATCAGCGTTTTTGAACGAATCTCTAGAATTAATGATTCAATGACAAATACATTCATAACAGTAACTTGTCGCCACCTACTGGTGTAACGATGTAATCGACACAATCATTTGAAGCGACAAGTTATTTTTAAAAGGTGATTCACTCTATTTTGATCGCTTCTGTAGACATCAGAGGTTTTTTCTGAACTATAAACTTTTATCTATGATAATTTAACATATTGTAAGACAGAAATAGCGATACCGTGTGGTTGAAAAGACTATTTGTGAAGCTGTTTCATACATATACATGACAACTGCTCTCTCTGTCTCAGCGACAGTGCAAACAGATTTGAGAGTTCGCTGTGATTGCACTAGTCAGAGGTTTAATAGACAGATCTGAATCATTGTCAATTAGGAATAAGATTATGTGGGTGTTTGAATCGGGATCGCGATTAGTCGTGCAGCTCTAGCATTTATTATTGTATTTTATTTTTCAATGGCATTTGATGTGTAAGTGGAGGTGAGGATGTGGTGCTGCTGGGTACTAACAGCCTGAGGAATCTCCTGGTACGTGAGGTTGTGAAAGTGTCGTTGCTGGTCCTGTGAACTGCAGACGGATCCACTCTGAGGCTCAACCCAGCACTCCGTCACCAGACTCAGCTCTGTGTCCACATCTATGGCCTCCACTTCAGTATCATTGTCATCATCTGTGGAGAAACTGCGGGCACAACGGCAACAAGAGTTAAACCAAATGCCCACTTCAAGACTATTCTGCCACAAAAAAGCCAACTGTACTCTTCTGGTCTATTAATTGACTTGTAATTGATGTGATTAATTGACTTGTTGACGTGATTAGCTGTGTGAAGTGAGCACCAACAACACAAACAATATTTAAATGTGTAATTGGTTTCTGTCTTGCACTGTGCGCTGAGCCTTACCTATCTATTCTAAATAGGGCTGTGAAACGATTAATCGCATCCAAAATGAAAGTTTGTGTTTACATAATATATGTGTGTGTACTGTGTATAATTATTTTATATATATATATATATATATATATATATATATATATATATATATATATATATATATATATATATATATATATATATATATATATATAAATAAACACACATGTATATATATTTAAGAAAAAAAATGTTATTTACATATAAAATATGTATACACAGTACACACACATATATTATGTAGTTATGTAATTACAATAATGTTATAAAGATCTCATGGATTACATTAAAAGCTATCAGAAATCCATCTTTTAGCCATATAAATATCAGCATCTGCACCAAATCGTATATTTTAGCTCAGTTTTGTCCTCAGAGCTCCGTATTCTAACTATATCATACTATATGAGCCATAAAAGCCTAATGTATTATATATGATACTAACAAAAACACATATGCAAACTTTTTTTGTGTAAAGTTATGCAAGTAATCATTTAATCTACGGCTAGCCGTGGATTATCCCGCTTATACCATGGTCATTTGCCAGCATTGACAACATAAAGCTGTTATTGATGTTTATCAATAACAATATTTGATGGGATGGGAATTAAACTGTCTTGGAACTTCCTGTGCATTAAACGGTTTTATTGCACACCTTTCAGCCAATCAGAATTGAGTATTCGGACAGACCATGGTAAAAAGTCAAATATTTTGTGTAAAGGTTCAATAAACAATTCAGTTTCAAAAAATAATATTTTTCTGACTATGATTTCATATTTCAGGATTTAGTAGTGGACAGAAACTCAAGTTTCTCATTACCTGTCCTTAGTAGAAGTATAATGAGGCGGAAATAGGATGTACTGGACTATGCAGGTGTGTTTTTCTCCGTCCAAATCAGCTGGAAGACTCTGCATACACAGTTATGGCTGAAAGTTAGCGATGCATCACCAACAAAATGCTAAAACTGGGATATACTAGCAGAGAGTGTTTATTCTTTCACCTGCATTGGCAGCTCTGTCACCATGTTGACGATACCCTCCCCGCTGGCAGCAAAATGGAAGCCTTCAGACAGACGAATACTGTGCAAACAGCATCAAGTAGCAATTAGTAATTTTGTAGATGATATTATCTGAAGGTGCTTATTTTGGATTTACATTACAAGCTTTCGTAATTTTACGTAATATTATGGTTTACGAAAAAATTACGATTGCTTTTCGTAAATTTCTGCTCTTGGGAATTTCCCAAGGCTGTTTCAGACTCACTCAGAGAGCATGGAGAGGATATGAGCGACTGCATGCAGCGATACAGCGGTTCCCGGCCCGTTCTGCACGGCCCAAACCCAGCGCTGGTGAAGGAAGTACCGGGAGAGTGACGCCACGGTGGAGGAGGCCGTCCTGCTGGCAGCCATGCTAAGAGGAGCGCCCATGATGGCCGGCTGGGCGAACGGCTCCATGTTTAGGATAAAAGGGGTGCGGAAATCTGACGGAAGTTTCTCGTACCTGTAGCAGGACGTCAGTAGAGGTCAGAACAAGGTCAGGGGCCAGATTTGGGCCCTAACTGAAGTCAATATTGTAACTGTAAAACTAAAACTATTAAAAATTATTTTTGTTAATTGAATTAAATTAAATTAAATATAAAAATTGGATGAAAAACTTAAAATTATAAATGTTGCCTTGGCAAGTAACTGAAATAAAGTATACGATGAAGTACTAAAATTACTAAAACTGAAATAAAATAAAGACTTAAAAGACAAAAACTAATAAAAATGATAAAAGCATATAACAAAATTACTGAAACAAACTGCATTTAAATTGGAAACTGAAAACATAAAAATAATAAATACTATAAGAGTATATATAACAATAATAATTAAATAACATTGATTGAAGTCTACATGCTCGCAAACCATTGTACTTATATAATGTGACATTTTGGTGTAAAACAGAATATTCAATGAGAAAAGCATGAATCTTTGGAATTTAATCCACTTAATCAGTAATTGATCATGAAAACTGTAGGAGTTAAGCTCCTATAGGAGTTCAAATATAAAATATAAAAAGAAATGTAAAATAAAAGGGCTTAGAGTGAGCCAATCGAGACATGCATAGACCCCCTGCAATTTGCCTATCGGGCCAATAGGAGCACTGTGGATGCCTCTCTCACTCTTTTAAATAAGGTTCAAAATCATCTAGATAACTCAAATTCCTATGTTCGAATACTCTTCATGGATTTCTCATCCGCTTTTAATACTGTCCAACCTCATCTTCTTTTAAAGCGCCTCTATGAGTTAGGTGCTAGTAGTTGGATGATTTCATGGATCAAGGAGTTTTTAAAAGGTCGCCCTCAGCGAGTTTGTGTTAATAATAATGTTATGTTGGATTGCTTGGTTTTAGATACTGGGGTTCCGCAGGGATGTGTACTGTCTCCAATACTTTTTTCCATATACATAAATGAACTGAAGTGCAATGACGATAACCTTACCCTTATAAAATATGCCGATGATATGGCATTGGTCTCATGTCAGAAAGAAATTAACTGCACCTCATATTTTGAGTACATTGACAGTATTATCTGTTGGTTTGAGAGTAGTTTTTTACATCTTAATATTGAAAAGACAAAAGAGCTATGTTTGAGAAATCAATCGAGAAGAGTAGTTATCGCATCTGAATATAAACCAGTTGTCATAAAGGAAAAAACTGTAGAGCAGGTCTTGAATTTTAAATACTTGGGTACAATTATAGATGAGAAACTTAATTTTGAAAGTAATGTGGAGTACATTCATAAAAAAGCACGACAACGCCTGGGTCTCCTCAGGAAACTGAGAAGCTTCAATATTAGTCAGCAGACCCTAACTATGTTATATCGATCAATGATTGAGAGTATTCTCACATATAATATTGTTTCATGGTACGGCAATCTAACATTAAAACAAAATAACAAACTCTCACAAATAATTAATCAAGCAAATAAGATTACTGGACAAAAACAACAGCCACTTCAGAGCTTGTTCGATCATTTTATGGGAAAAATGGCAATTGCGATTTTTAAAGATAACACACACCCTCTTCACTCTGCTTTTGAATTGCTCCCATCTGGACGTAGACTAAAAATTCCCTTGGCTAGAAAAAATGTCTATAAAAGATATTTTCTTACAATGGCAGTGATTATCTTAAATCGTACAGTGTTTTAATTGAAACAATAGAACGGCTGTTAATATTTTTAATTTTTCTTTCTTACAGTGTTTAACTATATAATTCTTTGTATTTGTGCTGTTGATGTGTGATGTGTTTTTTAAGCAGTGAATGTTTGTTACAGTGTCAAAGAAAAATTTCCGCTCTGTGAAAACAGATTGGACAATAAAGTTCAATCAATCAAGAAGAAAAGCCATTAGAAAATAAGGTCAATTTTGACATGAAGTTGACTGTAGCACTGTCATAACTTTTTGTACACGCTAAAAACTTCATCAAGATAACAGAAATGAGATTGATAATTGTTTTATGTTTACGTCACTGACCTGATCAGTAGTTTTTCAAGAGGTTTGTTGAGCACCACCACACACGGCCGGTCAGAGAGCGCCGGTTTGGGCACCGGAAGAGGCGGAGACTTGGAGGGTGAAGCGTTACCCAGAATCTTCCGCTTGGTCTTTGGTGTGGCCTCCTTATTCTGGACTCGATGAGGGAAGCGCAGCCGCAGGATCTGCTCTCGAAGTTCATCCACAATCTACAAACAGAGTCAGAGCGACAAACACTCGTTCTCTTATGCTGTTCTGTTCTGTTCTGAAAGCAGTTTTCACATCAAATGAACTGAACTCTAGTGTGAAAAACGCCGCCTCACCTTGTTCCTGGTGTGTGCAAGAGTTCCTATCGGGAAGCCCAATCGCAGCACCATGCAGGGAGCTTTAGAGATCAGACGCACCAGATAGAAGGAGACAGGTGGCAGCTCAGAGGCACTGTGGGAATAATGCGTGTTAAAGGTGCTGTATATAACTTTTTCACTCGACTAAAGCATAAAAATACCATATGTTTGCAGATATTGAGGAAACATGCTAAGTTCGCATACTCGTTTCTCTGAAAAACACTTCTACAGCCAGTTATTTTACTTTGAAATGTGTGTTTTGTGCTGGAATGTCTGTTTTTGTTTTGGTCTGTGTGACTCCGCCCACTGCCAGTTCACCCAATAGTATTTGGACACCCCGGGATGCCAGTTAGCAGGAAACACAGCGTATTTCGCTTTCCTGTAGCTCAAAAGCCAAGGTCATGGGTTCGATTCCCAAGGAAAGCTTGATAAGAATGTAAATGTGTACCTTGGAATGCAATGTAAGTCGCTTCGGATAAAAGCGTCTGCCAAATGCATAAATGTATTGCAGCCAGCAAACAAACTGGGTCAGAGAACGCAGATTCTACCCAACCTAAAAAGCCTCGGTATCCATCTAAAAATCTCTATGAACGAGATCATATTAAAACGCGATTTGCGATATTTTGAATTTGGACTGCAGTACCTATTTCGACCACTAGCTGTAGTTCTTACAGACTGCACCTTTAAAACACTGCTCTGTAAATCTGGCAAAAGAACTGTGCATGTACCTGTAAATAAGTTTGACGTATGAGTATCCCTCCACCAGGACGAAACTGCTCCAGTCCCTGAGCAGCGAGGTGAGCGCAGAGTGAGAGATCCGACACTGGACGGTGCTGAATCGACCATTACTGCCAGCGTTGTGCACGTGCTTCGGGACAGGGCTGAACAGAGAGACATAAAGCAAAGAGGGATTTATTAAACACTGACTTTTATATGGAGCACTACCTGTACCTCCAAACCAAGTCTTTTTTATACCAACTCAACTTGGTGTCAGCTAAAAAAGGAAAGACATTTCAGTAATTTCTCTTCAGACAAGTCACCTTCATTTATATAGCGCTTTTAACATTATAGATTGTTTCAAAGCAGCTTTACAGTGATAATAGGAAATTAAAGTAACAGAGATTGTTTGGGCTTTACAGCAGCTCTAGAATAAAGTTACTGTACAGCTAAAGTTAGTTTTGATTGATTCACTTCCGTTGCAAAGATCATTAGTTATTAACTTAGGAGCCGCTAACACAACAGAAAACCCTTAACGCGCTCCGACCCGCTCATCCGCACAGCTCGAGAATGCAAACCTTGATTCCAAGGTGCAAGTGTTGAATAATAAAAAATAAAATAAAAAGTTATCATCTCCGCGCAAACTTCAAAAATGTGAATATGTGAAAACGCAGACGGCGTGCACATGCATATTACGTGTTTAGGTATGCGTATGTCAGTAACTATAGGTATTTTATTTTTTTATCGCTTCCGTGTGTCCATGCGAATTGGAATTATTTTGACAACGTTTTATCTGTACAGAGGTAAAGGGAAGGGACTAACATGCATCAATTAATTGTTCACAATAAGACGTGTAGTAAGAACATAAGGTCAGTTTTGACTTTTTATATGGAGCAGTATTTCCAAACCAGGTCTCTCTCTTTTC
The DNA here is from genome assembly GCF_949319135.1 of Squalius cephalus. NCBI lineage: Eukaryota > Metazoa > Chordata > Actinopteri > Cypriniformes > Leuciscidae > Squalius > Squalius cephalus. Next base: position 42,058,005 of record NC_137131.1, read on the forward strand.
ACACCAACTCAAGTTAAATCTTTTGGAGTAACATTCCCAACACTAACAGGACTAAACTATATTGACCGCTGACGGGTCCAGGCTGTGTTCACTCACATGTCATGTTCCAGAATGATAGCGATGCGATGCATGTGCAGCCAGCGCTGCCAGAAGTTAGCGTCCATGGACAGGATTGGCTTCCAGTAAGAGGCAAACTGCGATTGGCTGGAGTCTTTAGAGCCACTGTGCTGGAGGGAAAGGACCTGATGGAGAGCAGGATTGTGGTTAGCATGTTAAAGGGGTGGTTGATTATGATTTCACTTTTCTAACTTTAGTTAGTGTGTAATGTTGTTGTTTGAGCATAAACAACATCTGCAAAGTCACAGCGCTCAAAGTTCAAAGCAAAGGGAGACATTTTCTTTTAAAGAAATAGCTTTTTAAGGACTACAACAAACGGCTGATAGAGACTACACAACATTCCTCCTGGGTTAGTGACGTCACTAACCCTAAAATTTACATAAACCCCGCCCCCTGAACACGATTTATAGATTATCAAGACAGAATATGCTAATCAATGACTAGAAGATAACTACACATCAGCTACATAAATTTAAACAAACAAAAAGGTTTTTGAAATTTTCAGGACACAAGCTGTTGTAGCTCCGCCCTCTGTGCCGGGAGCAGCAGCTCATTTGCATTTAAAGGGACAGACACAAAAACAGTGCATTTTTGCTCACCCTCAAAGTGACAACTTTAACATGCTATATACAAATATATGTGGGGTATTTTGAGCTAAAACTTCACATACACACTCTGGGGGCATCAGGGGCCGTATTCACAAAGCATTTTATCTTACCACTAGGAGTACTCCTAAATCGCACTAAAAGATTTTAGCTAGGAGTTTTCTCTTAAAAGTTATTCACAACGCCTTTCAGACCTACTCTTAGTAAAGAAAAATGACAACTCCTAAACTAAGAGTGAGTCTTCGTTGCTATGGATGACGTCATTACTCATGCACGAGCTTGACTGAAGTGACCACCTTGATTGGCTCATGATTGTAACGCGGGAATGATTCCAAACACCTCCCCTACGATGATGAGTGACAGGTGACAGGTCTGAGAATGCGTGCGCTACACAAGTAGTGCGAAGGACGGAAGATGAATAACTGAATAAATAGCCTAAATGAATAAAGAGTAAGGCAAAACAAATAGCCTAGTAGCCTAATGAAACATATGGATTGATGCATTACATTTACATTTACATTTATTCATTTAGCTGACGCTTTTATCCAAAGCGACTTACAATTGCTATATATGTCAGAGGTCGCACGCCTCTGGAGCAACTAGGGGTTAAGTGTCTTGCTCAGGGACACATTGGTGTCGCACAGTGGATTCGAACCCGGGTCTCTCACACCAAAGGTATGTGTCTTATCCATTGCGCCACCACCACCCTATGCAATATCTTTGCAACATTATTGAATTAATCTGTCACTATATGCCTCTGCCTACGTTTGCAAAGAGAAGAACATTTTAATTTGATTCACAATGATACGTTACAATTAGTTTACATGCAATGAGTAGCCTAGTTTTGGTTGTTGTTGGTGGCGTTATTGCATTCTTAGAATTGTTCCCTCGCGATTGGAAGCTCCTGTAGCCGCCGCGTACGCATTTCAAAACATCGCAACGTGAAATGCCACAAAAAGCGGTTTGTGAATAGGTCTTAGTGAGTTAGGAGTCCTCTCGACTTCTTTTAAGCTGTCCCAGGCTTAGGTGCTACTTTTAGGGCTAACACACTTCGTGAATTACTCTTAGTTAAAAAAAATTAGGAGTCCTAAAGTTACGAGTGCCACGCCCATTATTTTTAGGAGTTGCTCCTAAATTCGCCAGTTAGGAGCTACTTTTAGCCTTAAAATTCTTTGTGAATACGGCCCCAGAGATTTATTTTACATCTTGTGAAAAGGGCATTATACCACCCCTTTAATATCACCAAAACAGTAATATTGAGAAACATCATTACAATTTAAAATCAGTATTTTCTATGTGAATATATGTTCAAATGTAATTTATTCCTGTGATGCAAAGCTGAATTTTTAGCATAATTACTCCAGTCTTCAGTGTCACATGATCCTTCAGAAATCATTTTAATACAATGATTTTGTGCTCACTCACCGGTGTGGTCGATCCAGGTGGGATGTAAAACAGAGGAACACCATTTTTTGTGCTTTCGGGGATGGTGTAATGTTCTGGGATAGAATTAAAGGACTGCAGGTGCACTAACATCTGGTCTGTCTGATTTATGCTGTTGAGAACAAACGACATACGGCATTACTTTATGACATCAAACTAAACCTGACAGCAAAGTATCTAAAATCTTCCTTCTGCAATCGCTGTTCAAGTTAACCCAGAGTTTAAAACAGAAATCTGACCTCTGCAGAGTGTTCCAGAAGCGACGGATGACAGACGTCCGGTAGGGGCTTGTGATTGGTTTCCGCATGGTGCAGCTGATGTCATGGAGGATGTCATAACTGCCCTCCATGGTCACCTCCACCCAGGTGGTGCGTTTGATTGGATCCAGGGGCCAGGACGCAACGGCAAGGTACTCGATGCGCATGTTATGCTTCCAGAGGAGGACCAGCTTCAACTCCAACTGACTTCCTCCTTATAGAGATAATTAGATGATTACATGATTATTGAGAAATCCCAATTACCTATTTCAAGGCTGCATTAAAGGTGCAATTTTAGCGGCATCTAGTGGTGAGGTTGCGAATTGCAACCAACAGAAGTTACGTGGCCGACAGGAAGTGATGTCGTCGTCTGAGACAGCAGAGAGTAGCCAGTTCAGCAATGAGGTTTCTTTACAAAGATAAATTAAGAAATTAGGTTTACTTAATTATTCAGTAAAACGACAGCCTGGCTAACGTCAGACCACTTTCTCATTGAGACGTGGTCTGGGAACCACATGTTCATTTTCTCGTATTTGAGGCGTGGTTTACGAATGCCCAGAGCCGTTTATTGGGCACTACGAATGTCTATCAAATGCGCCTGTACGTAGCTCATAGCCAATCGTTTCAATTATACCAGATGACGTATGTAGAGCGACAGAAATTCGACTAAGAAGAAGAAATAAACTTGCGTTCTAAACTACTTAGAACACTATCTAAGGCTGCATCGAAAGGTAACTTCGCGTCTCATGCCATGTTGGATCCATAGATATAAACAAACTGCTTCGGTGTGTCGCATAGACGTCGTCATCGTCTTGCTGCTCCCTCCCCGTTCTGTGATTGGTTCCCTTTTTGAGGGGAAAATCTGGTCCATGGTGTCCAGGCTGCCTAGCAGCGTGAATAAAATCGCGCTGCGCACAAGGCAGCATGGGGAAACCCAGGCTAGTAAAACGATATGTTATTGCAAATATTATTGTTACTTGTTCCTCATTGTGTCAGTGTTTTATTTGCTGACTTTAGCTTGCTTCTTTGCACAAAGAACAACATAGTGACGAAACGCGTTTGTCCATTTAGGGCCACTGTAGAAACATGTCGATGTAAGGGGACCCGTGGTGTGTGTAGATAGAAATGGCTCATTCTAAGGTAATAAAAATATAACGCTTCTTTAAGTAAGGTCTTTATACACCACTGAAAACATAGTTATGTCTATGATATTGCGTTTCTGTCAACAGATCCTCCTAAATATTACACAATGCACCTTTAAAGGTGAAGTATGTAGTTTCTGTGACACTAGTGGCACCAAGCGGAATTACAAAAAATAAAGCATATTTTTATACGCCCTTATATGATGAAGCTCCTTCGGGTACTTGTGAAGGCATGTCTCAACAGGTAAAATTAGGCTACTTTCAATAAAAGGTCCAACATATTAGGAATACTTTTAGCTGTGTTGCTATGCATCATTAGTAATCAACTGAGTAGTATAAACCGATTCAGCCTTTATAATAAACCCATTCACAGTACCTGCACCAGTAGCATTTGTTTACATGACACGCCACAACTATTTGAGGCTGAGTAAACATTTTAAACTGGTACATTTGAATCTGAACAAGTGCATGATGATGCTGTAAGGTAATGAAGAGTCCATTGTAGCATGTTGCACTGCATTGCAATGTCATGATCTGTTCATGATTGTTTAATCTGTGAAGGTCTAAATGCAGCGAATTTTGTCTTGCACTTTTGTAACTGAAGATAAATGTATTTTCCCATGCAACCATGTGACATAAATACATACCTTCTATAGGTTAAGAGGGTGTATTTTATCATACATTTTTTGTACGCACCATTTAAACGCATAAAATACGTAATTTGCATAAGATCATTATACAAGTATATTTCAACATTCAATACCACACCTTATGAGGTTAAAGTACCTTTAGTGATGTTAATCTCTCGGATGATGTATCCCTCTCTCAGTCTGATAGACAACACACTGATCAAATCAGCATGCACTTCCTTCTCTGTGTGTTTCTTCCTGCGCATCACTAAGGCGGGGTTTCCACTGGCCGACACCAGGTGTTCATTAAAGAGCCTGTGCTGGGAGACTAGAAACACAGGGATGACACATGTCAGTCATTACAGTGATGTATGCAGAACCTTGTGTGTGTGTGTGTGTGTGTGTGTGTGTGTGTGTGTGTGTGTGTGTGTGTGTGTGTGTGTGTGTGTGTGTGTGTGTGTGTGTGTGTGTGTGTGTGTGTGTGTGTGTGTGTGCGTGTGTGTCCGAGATGCTTGAAGAAACCTTCCTGCAAAGCTCCCTGAAAAACTATGCGCAAGTGTACCTGGACAAAAGCCGTTTTAAACGCAAAGGGTCGTTACACCAAATATTGATTTGAATTAGTTAATAGAAGTTAAATCATAAATAAATTCAATTTGTGATTTTATTTTTGAAAGCATTCTCACTTTACAGCATTTTAACACAAGTGCCAGTGCTTTTCACAGTACTGTAGCTTTGCAGGAAGGTTTCTTCAAGACGTTCCCGCAGTTCTTCTGGATTTAGTCTGTCTCAGTTTCTTCTGTTTCTTCATGTAATCCCAGATGGACTCGATGATGGTGAGATCAGATCATACCGGCTGTTGTCAGACTCCTTGTGCATACACAAATCTCACTGGATTATTACAATCAATGGCAAAAAGAATGTTTGGAAATGTAAACTGATATTTCCTACTGACACACTACAGCAAAAGATATAAATAACTGACTTAAAACCATTTTTTTTTTGGGGGGGGGGGGGCAAATTGATATATCTTATATATATATATATATATAGATATATCAATTTGTATATTATATATCAAAGCCAATCAAATTCTAGATATATCTAGACTTTTTATAAGTGAAAGTAAAATCAAGTGCAATTCCATGCAGTCACATGGTTCATTTAAAAAATGACTCAGCATCTTTAAACATTGCAAAAGGAAATAAGCAGATGACCGACTGAAAAATAAATATCATGAGCATTTATGAAATCACCTCTAATGTGACTGTAATGTGAATGTAATTTTGCTTAATTGTGAGGCAGAACTGAAAGCTCACAGACAGGGTTGAGATACCGAGCGCTGAGAGCTCTGTTATTTATTAATTATAGTGTTTTAAGTGGACAGAGCAATCCTCTCTTAGAAATATTCAAGCGCTCAAACACCTCTGAATGCTTTCCTTCCTTCTCTGCGGTTCTCAGATCTCATTTTGCCTGACAACTAAAATACTTCATATTTTTTTAAATATTTTAAATATGAGGGAAGCACAAAACACTAAACTTGGTTAAGGTATTTATCTGACAAAATTCTTTGGCAAAAAATGCAAACTACAGCTACAGGTTTTATTTTACTATGCAAAAAAATGCATAGAAAAACAAAAAGTTCACAGCATGCATTGACTACAGCATAATCAGTTATTAATATTTTTTTTGGTTCTCTCTTGTTTTTGCATGTGTTCATAATTTCTTTGTATGACAGCCTGGCCAAAAATTATGTTGGCACAATTTCATTGCGTAATCACTAGTAAAACAATTGACTCCGAGCACAACAATACAATATGCTAAGAAAAGGTTTAACACATTTATAATAATTTCAAATAAAGGGTGAAGATGTCAATGTTCCTAGGCCGGACATCATTTTTGGCCACTACTATAGTATAATATTATATTTCCTATTTTAAAGATACTGCAGGCTCATATTTCAAGAAAAACCATGGACAGTTTGAAATGCTAAAACAATGAAATACTCAGCAGGACCTTCTCTGAAAGGGTTAGTTCACCCAAAAATTCTGTCAAAAATTCTGCGCAAAAACAAAACAAAAATAACGACTTTATTCAACTCTTCATTTTCTTCTGTGTGGGTCTGAGTGAGTTCACGTAGTGTAACAGCGCAGCGCTTCTGGGTTGTACGTCAGAATGGAGGCTCGCTATTGGCCAGCATCACACACATGACCAGCGTCGGCCAATAGTGAGCCTCAGTTCATGAAAATGAATAGTTGAATAAAGTCGTTATTTTTGTTTTTTTTGCAAACAAAAAGTATTCTCATCGCTTGATGAACTTAAGGTTGAGCCACTGTAGTCACTTGGACTATTTTAACAATGTCTTTACTAACTTTTCTGAGATGGCAGATATTGATTACCTAGCAGCCTATGAAGGAGTGAGACGGCTCTCAGATTTCATCAAAAATATCTTAATTTGTGTTCCAAAGATGAATGAAAGTCTTACGGGGTTGAAACAACATGAGGGTGAGTAATTACTGACAGAATTTTAATTCTGGGGTGAACTAACCCTTTAAGCCTGAGTTGAGCTTACAGCAGTCTGGGTTCATGGACTCGCCGGTCCTCAGGAAGGAGTATGTGAGGAAGGAGCGGTGGTAAGCGTTCATCTCGACGCCGGTCGAGTCGGACTCAGGACACATTGACAGATAGGAGCCAAAGGTTGCCATGGAGATGAACTTCATCAGCTCCACGTTGGGGATGTAGCCAAAACTACAGTCGTAGGAGTACGCGCCGCCCACCTGAGGCAAACACAGGAGAACAAAAGGGAATGTTATGCTTTATAACAGACCAGTTACACAGTCAAACGAAATCTACTGCATTTACAATATTGTTCAAAAGTTTGGGGTCAGTATGTTTTTGTTTTTTTAAAGAAATTAATATTTTTATTCAGCAAGAACACAATAAATTGATGAAAAGTGACAGTAAAGACATTTATAATATTACAAAATATTTCTATATCAATTAAATGCTGTTTTTTTTAACTCACATAAATGTTTGAGCAACAAATCAGCGGATCATGTGACAAAACTCAGCATTGAATCACAGATAAAAATTACACTTCAAAATATAATCACATAGAAAACACTTATTTTAAATTGTAATAATATTTCACAAAATAATTTTTTTTCTGTATTGATAAAAAAAATTGCAGCCATGATGAAGAGAAGAAATTTCAAAAAAATATTTTTTTTTTAATCATACCGACCTCGAACTTTTCTTTGAATGGTAATGTAAAGAGCTTTAATGTATTTGTGGCAGTCAATGAACATGAACATGTCAAAATGGATCTGAGCAGTACTTGAACAAAGGAACAGGCGATGGTTCCACTTCTCAGCTGGTTCAGCAGAGTTTCACACACAGCTACATCAGGAACGCTCGTCACTCCATCTGTGATGATTATTATACCTGCGGGACAACACAAAAGATTAATTGTACGTCATGCATTACCATTCATACTGCCCACTCGGCAGCCGACCACCTTTTGTTTCGTTCTTACGTGTCATTTAGCCATGGGTAAATGCCGTCTTTAAAATCATTCACAGTATAATTAATTTTGTTTCTGGGTGCACTGATTAAAACTAATGAATACATGTAAAATAAATGGCTTGTACTGGTTCAAACTTGTAGTTCAGTTCGCTTGGTTCGTTTGGTCCGGACCAAAAAATATATAATTTAGTCCTGTTCCTCTTAGCGTTCACATTAGCGAACATCCAAAACAATGCTGTGTTCTGGGCTAAATTTGCTCGTGAAGAGCTTATAAAATGTGTAAAGGAGTCAAAACAGCGGCAGGAATCCCTCCGTCACACACACACACACACAGATCTGCTGATGCCCATCCTGAACTGTGATGGGCAACATCGCGACTATGACTAGAAAAAACAGGTGTGTAGAGCATTCTGTCCTTTTTAGGGGTGCATCTTGTGACATCATGTCCTGTTTTTGGTTCGTTTACATGTCTTTGGTCCATGTTGAGTTCATATTTCAGTCGAACCGCACCAGAGATTGTTTGAAAGCGGATCGAGACCAATCTTTTCAGCGTCTCGGTACTAGGGCTGGACCCGAATATTCGAATATTCGAATAATCGTTCGGTGGGTTGGTATTCGATTTCAGAATTTGACATTCGAATATTCGTTTTTTGTGTTTTTTTCCACACCTGGGATCGGTTCTCATTCGCGCTTGAATAAGGCCGGCGACACACTGGCTGCGTGGCGTGTCCGTTTTTATTTCGGCTCCATGTTAACAGGTTGGAGTTTGCACACTGCCTCAGACGCAGCTCGCGCCACGCGGAAACACGTGCATGCTAGAAATAGAACCGACGCCTTGAGTGTTCCTCTGGCTAGAGCGCAGAACAACGGAGTTTGTATGGACAGAAGTGCATGCCTGAGCTTGTGTTTTGGGTTGAGCTGCGTTGCTTTGACATTGTGGAAAATAGAATAATAGAAACAAAATGTATTAGCCTTTTTACCCGTTAATATCAATTTAAATTAATCTCGTTTTTAATTTAACTTAATTTCATTTTTCTTTATTTAAATTTCGTTTTTTCTTTATTTAAATTTCGTTTTTTCTTTATTTAAATTTCGTTTTTTCTTTATTTAAATTTCGTTTTTTTCTTTATTTAAATTTCGTTTTCTTTATTTAAATCTACCCTTTACTGTGTCAGTAATTTGTTAATCAGAAAAATATTAGACTACCTTAAAAGTATTGCTTAATTTAACAGACCTGTGTGTGTGCGTTTTATATCACTAGTGTCCGTTTTCGGAGAATATAAGCCCTGCCCGCGTGAGGTGCGCCGCTTCCCGCTCGCGCTGTTCTGTAGTTTACTAAAAGTTTAAATTCTGAATGTGTCGCGTCTCGCGTGTCCATTTATATTGCACCAAATGCGACACTGCACTCCCGTGTGAAGTCGATTGGATGAACGGTTCTCGAAATAATAATAATAATGCAAACAGGCAGACAGACACATAGAGATTCCAGCCTTTATTAGAGAGAAGAATATGTTCAGCCCCCTCTCTCCGAAGCTTAGAATATTCGATGTTCATTACTACCGAAGCTTCGAAGCTCAAAAAATGGTATTTGGACCAGCCCTACTCGGTCCGCTTGTTTGGTTTGGATGGCAGCGTTCACACTTATTCAAATAAAACGCACTAACAGAGCAATCACACCAGAGTTCGTTTCAATCCAACTAAGCATGCCAAGTGTGAACCCTAAATGTGATGCTCACTGGATTTCAACATCATGTGGGGAACAGGATAGAGACACTGACCTGCACCAGAGTTTGGAGGCAGAAGTTGCAGCGCCAGAATCCCCTGCCTCACCATGCTGACCAGCCCCACGTCTGCCGTCACCATTGAAACCCCCGGCTTCCTCGGAGACGGTTCCTCCACAGCCTCATTGGAGAAGGACTGATAAACAGATCCATTGAACTGAAGAACATACAGAGAGATGTTTTTTAGACCTAAAGTGTCTAATGTAACAAATTCAAATATGTAACAAATTGTAACAAACCGTTTGGGGTCGGTAAGATCATTTAATGTTTTTGAAAGAAGTCTCTTCTGCTCACCAAGACTGCGTTTATTTGAGCAAAAATAAAGACTATTGTGAAATAAAATATTATTACAATTTATAATAACTGTTTTCTATGTGAATATACATTCAAATGTAATTTATTCCTGTGATCAAAGCTGAATTTCCAGCATCATTACTCCACACTGTTTTTATTTTTCAGGATTTTTTGATGAATAGAAAGTTCAAAAGAAAATATTTGAATTAGAAATCTTTTGTAACATTCTAAATGTCTTTACTGTCACATTTGATTAATTGAATGTATTATTAATAAAAAACTAACCCCAAACTTTTGAATAGTAGTGTATGACAAGACGCTGTAAAATTACACATGAACACTAATTAAGCAACAACATATGAGAGGTTATGCAAAATTAGCACAATGGCGCCTTTCATCATATTACATTTGTTGTCATTTTATGAATTTTTTTTTTATTTTACCGCTAAGTTTTGTTTCATACCAATAAATAATATTTAACCAGGGCCTAAAACTAACTTTTTGCCACACATGCAAAAGGGCGGTGACTTAAGAAAATATATCGGCCATTAATATTTTTTACCAGCCGTAAAAAAAAAAAAAAAGGCAGTAATGACATTCACAATTCTCTATTCCAATTTTGATACCACAGCTAAAACTACTAGCCTAACTAACTAATAGAAATTTAAAAACATTATTAAAGACAAGTAAACAGTCTAATAATCAAATTACAAGCAAAAGCACAAATAAATGCAATATAACAAAGATACAAATGAAAAAAACAGTGCTTCTCAGGTTTTTCATGTACAGGAATTTAATAAAGTAAGCAAATGTATAGTAACTGCATAGTCTTCATTGCATAAATTAGACATCCTTATTAATTATTCCTTATTAAAGTTACGAAAGTTATTCGGTCAAGAGCAGTAAGTGATTTTTTCTTTGTCTTTTGTTGTTTGATTAACATTAAAACAGTCAGCAGCAGGAATATTAGGCCGCTGTCACTTTAAGAGTGAATGCACGAATCTCATATACTGATACACACGCGTTAACTTTCTCAACTGTTTACATTCACTTAAGACATAACCGACTATGTTTACTAGGGTACTCTTTATTTTTTGACAGTTTTGTGTGAATGTGTCCATTCAAGTGCAAGAAGACATGAAAGAGAGAGAGCTCAGTTTAATAACTGAACGAAGCTTTCTGAAGGAAATGAGCTCCCTTTGGCGTCTTCTTGCGCTTGAATGTTTAAATTGTCAAGGCTTAAACCTTTGTGACAATGCAGCGCTGGCCCGTCAACTGTCCTGAGCGTCGTTCACGTTTCTTCACTTTTTTGCATTGTTAGAACTCAAAAAAATGTTACCGGCCAACTGGTGAGTGACACCGTTTCATACACAGATTATAACTCACATTTGGCACTTGGTTAGTGTTAATTTTAGGCCCTGCATTTAAAGGGATACTTCACCTCTGGAAAGATGAATGTGTATTTAAAATGGGTCATTTATGTAGAAGAAATGTGAAATTATTTTTGAATTTGGAGCTTTCTAGACTGAGAAAAGCCAGAAAATGTATTTTTGGCTTATGTGGATGAAAGACAACAACTCCCAGAATGCACTTGCTTCGCTGCCCTACGAGGCCACTCCCAAGCCACGCCTACCGGTAAGAGCGCGCAGTTAAACAACAAGACTAGGCTACTAGTGAGTCTCTGTGACGAGTCTGCACGGGATTTCGAGATCGCCCAAAATGTCCGGGATTCGGCTTTTGCACTCTACAGTCGCCATTCATCATGTTTACTGTGGCGAGCAGGACGAGGCTGAGGGGCGCGGGAGAACGACGCGAGGCCGGTGGCGTGATTACTGAGGAGAGCGACACCTGTGAGACGCACCGGTCTCGTATCTCTCACGGAGGAGCGGGAATTTTCTTAGCAATGTTAAAACGCACATCAACCGATCACTTGTTTAGCGTTCATGTAAACACTACATTCAGATTCACCAATGGGAATGAATTCAGTTAGATTGAAACAAAAGGTGTGCATGTAAACAATGAATGGCGATTGCAGAAAGCAAAAGCCGAATCCCGGACATTTTGGACGATCTTGATGGCCGGACATGTCCGGGAAAAAGAAGATGTATGGTAACCCCTACTACTCAGCTTTCTCCACAGAATAAGAACCCGTTAGCTTAGCTTCCAAAAAAAGACAGCTGACACTACACTCACCTAAAGGATTATTAGGAACACCTGTTCAATTTCTCATTAATGCAATTATCTAATCAACCAATCACATGGCAGTTGCTTCAATGCATTTAGGGGTGTGGTCCTGGTCAAGACAATCTCCTGAACTCCAAACTGAATGTCAGAATGGGAAAGAAAGGTGATTTAAGCAATTTTGAGCGTGGCATGGTTGTTGGTGCCAGACGGGCCGGTCTGAGTATTTCACAATCTGCTCAGTTACTGGGATTTTCACGCACAACCATTTCTAGGGTTTACAAAGAATGGTGTGAAAAGGGAAAAACATCCAGTATGCGGCAGTCCTGTGGGCGAAAATGCCTTGTTGATGCTAGAGGTCAGAAGAGAATGGGCCGACTGATTCAAGCTGATAGAAGAGCAACTTTGACTGAAATTACCACTCGTTACAACCGAGGTATGCAGCAAAGCATTTGTGAAGCCACAACACGCACAACGCGTCAAACACAGTATTAGTATGGTGTTCCTAATAATCCTTTAGGTGAGTGTATGTGTACATTCTGTGAGTGACATCCCACCCTCTATGGGCGGGTTGAAAACATGCGGGACAGCTCCTACTACTGGCTGTAGTCTTTAGCCTCTGGCCAAAAAATACTCAGATGACGCAAAATGACGATTTTTGCGTCATCAGAGGATTTTTTCCAGACAAAAAATACATAAATCTCTCGTCTCAGGGGGATATGAGGGTGGAAAGCACGGTAATTCGAAAATACTACAGGTTTTCTACTAATACAAAGCTTAATGCTAAATCCTGAAGTATCCCTTTAACTTTGGTAAAATTGCTGTAATGCACTGCAATGTGGCTTCTTGCTGCTTATTGCATGGTTGTATAAAATCCACAAGCGCTCTTGCCTGATTGTGCTGCTGCTGTAGGACGTCAGCGATGCTGCTCTCCACGGCTCTCAGCTGCTGATAGATCTGATGCAAGAACTGCTCCAAATCCATACAGTCCAGCTGACAGCCCTGAACCAACACCTGATGGGCAGAATCATGGCATATAACCGGTCAGAAAACGTGTTCAACGTGTTTAATGTGCATTTATAGATTCACAATGACCCGCAATCCAGACCTGATGAGAACTAAGGCCAATGATGGAGGAATACGCCAGAATAGTGATGAAGATCTCTGGCTGGAACAGGTGATCAGTTCCTGGGACTTTAAAGGGTTTTGCCAGACCAATCAAGCACCGAGACAGAGCATGGAAGACTTCGTCAAAGATCATCTCTCCTGTGCTGTCATCCTGAAGACAAGCGACATACGACACCACACTCTTAAAGGTACAATATGTAAGAATTTTGTAATAAAATATCCAAAAATCTCTTGCACAGTGTGATGCATTTCCTGCAGTTGTGTACTTACAATATCCCAAAAGTTCCCAAAGATTTTTAATTTCAGAGAAATTCCAATTTTAAATAAAGGCTCGTCCCTGTTCATTGTCGCCTGTCAATGACGTAATATCCGCGTTATCCCTGGTTTCCGCTCGTACTGCCATAGTAACCATGGCGACAGACGTGGACAACTGCGTTACGTCAAGCGGCACGCTCACGCTGTTGTTGTTTCGTTCAAACATTATTGACCATGGCAAGCAGACTTTGGGACAAAAGGAGAACTAAAACGAGGATCAATATCAGCGTGGCGTTTTCGAGATGCCGAGAGCTAGCGTCCGCGACTAACTTCGACTTGACAGAGACGCGCAAATGTAGAGGTGAGCAAATGTACATAAAACTAATCAATGTTATATAGCTCAACATGATGAAATGTTAGAATATGATCATTATGTTATTCTAATGTTGATCTAGCTTAATGCTAGTCTCATACAGACAAACTAACACATAGAATAACATTATAACTTTAAGTGTGTGTGAAAGCGTAGACCAAGTGAAACAGCGCTGCGTTAACTTACAAGTTTCATTTGTCTAATAAACTGCCCAGTGTGAGTATTAATTCAGCATTTGTGTGTAGTTCGGTAGAATGAAATGTCCTCATTCCTTTATATCCGCGGGACTCGCGTGTGGCGCTGATATCTGTCTCTCATTAGCACTCGTGCCCAGAGGTGGACAAAGTACACAACTTCCCTACTTGAGTGAAAGTACAGATACTACTGGTCAAATATTACTCCGTTACAAGTAAAAGTTGTAAAGACCGATTTTCACTTAAAGGGGGGGTGAAATGCTCATTTTCACTCAATCTCCTGTTAATCTTGAGTACCTATAGAGTAGTATTGCATCCTTCATATCTCTAAAACGTCTTTAGATTTATTATATTTATAAGTGAAAGATAGGGTGTACCGAGTCTTTCCGGAAAAAAACGAGCGGCTGGGGGCGGGCCGTGTGGGCGGTGTGCTATAGCTGTGCTAACTGATCTAACAACAACACAGAGAGACATTTGAAGTAGTTTACTCACCGCACACGACAGCGAAACTTTATCATTGTGACTGCTCGATCCTTAAGCATTAGACGATCTGCAAATCGTCGATCTGGGCTTTGTTTATAAAACAATCATCGTCAATATTGTCTTGCCCTGCCAACCAAAAACCCACTTCTTTGGTGACACTGACTTCCCTAAAAGCCGAGCATAGCGCTTTGAGGTAACGTACTGCTTTCGCTCTCTTCTCTCTCTGGTCTGCGAGTGCGCGCGCGGCCGCGGAGAAGTGCCCTTAGGACCCATATAAGGAAATTCCGCTCTATCTTACGTAAGACAGAGCCATACTCGAAAAAAACTTTTCGAAACTTGTGACAAACCGGAAGGAGTATTTTTGGAACAAAAATACTCCTTCAAACGTACAACTTAACTTTTGAAACTTTGTCCATGTTTAGCATGGGAATCCAACTCTTTAACAGTGTAAAAAAACTCAGTATGCATGAAACAGCATTTCACCCCCCCCCTTTAAGGATCGAGCAGTCACAATGATAAAGTTTCGCTGTCGTGTGCGGTGAGTAAACTACTTCAAATGTCTCTCTGTGTTGTTGTTAGATCAGTTAGCACAGCTATAGCACACCGCCCACACGGCCCGCCCCCAGCCGCTCGTTTTTTTCCGGAAAGACTCGGTACACCCTATCTTTCACTTATAAATATAATAAATCTAAAGACGTTTTAGAGATATGAAGGATGCAATACTACTCTATAGGTACTCAAGATTAACAGGAGATTGAGTGAAAATGAGCATTTCACCCCCCCTTTAAGCATTAGACGATCTGCAAATCGTCGATCTGGGCTTTGTTTATAAAACAATCATCGTCGAAATGCAGGGAACACAGAGTCGTGCACAACCTCCGTTGATGCTTCGAAAAAACAAACTCCATCCACTATTCCCTTAACGCTGGGTTCTTTGGGAATCTGTGCAGGGTTGTCTTGCCCTGCCAACCACATTGACTTGGTGATTTGGTGACATTGACTTCCCTAAAGCCGAGCATAGCGCTTTGAGGTAACGTACTGCTTTCGCTCTCTTCTCTCTCTGGTCTGCGAGTGCGCGCGCGGCCGCGGAGAAGTGCCCTTAGGACCCATATAAGGAAATTCCGCTCTATCTTACGTAAGACAGAGCCATACTCGAAAAAAACTTTCCGAAACTTGTGACAAACCGGAAGGAGTATTTTTGGAACAAAAATACTCCTTCAAACGTACAACTTAACTTTTGAAACTTTGTCCATGTTTAGCATGGGAATCCAACTCTTTAACAGTGTAAAAAACTCAGTATGCATGAAACAGCATTTCACCCCCCCTTTAAGTAAAAGTACAGAAGTACTCGTTTTTAAAAGTACTTAAGTATCAAAAGTAAAAAGTAAATGTCAATGCATTGTTTTATTATTGTTGCATTGTTGTATGTAATACTTACAGTATCTTATGCCTCTGAATCTATGCCTGCATACCCTCATATTAATATCACATTTATTTCTAGAACACAGTTCCAGTGGGATTGAATGTGAGATTGAATAAGTCACTCAATAACGTCCACAATGGACACCCAAATGGCTGTTCCCTCAAATAGTGCCATATTTAACGTTTTTTTGGGCTTTTAGTATGAATATGTTAGCCTTACTGTAATCTATAAGCTAGTGTGCTCCAAAACAGTGACATAATTTGAATTTAGAAGACCAAACCCAACGTTGAAAATGAAAATCAGGTTGATGTCAGAATCCAACATCTGATTGACACTCCAATGTTGGCCCCCAAAATCCAACGTCGGGTTCAGACGTCAAACCGACTTTCATTTCCAACCAAAATGCAACCTAATGTTACTACTTTCTACTCAAGGACCTTGACAGAAATGTAGTGGAGTAAAAAGTATGATATTTGTCTTTCAAATGTAGTGAAGTTAAAGTAACAAGTTTCCAGAATAAATAATACTCAAGTAAAGTACAGATACTCAAAAAGTGTACTTAAGTACAGTACTCAAGTAAATGTACTTTGTTACTGTCCACCTCTGCTCGCGCCCTGCTTCATACTACAGTCATGTTAAAAACATCAATGTATTCACTCATCCATAAACATTATTAGATCCATCGGCATCACGACAAGTGCCATAATACCGCTTATGCATCATCAACCAACGCCTTTGTTATTGTAGGAGGTTAGCGACCCCTAGCGGTGGAAAAAATTACATATTGTAGCTTTAAAAGAGTTGATTCTACTTTAAACAAGCCACTGAATATGATGGTGGCGATTTCTTACCACGATCCCGGTGGACGGGCTCAGGTCCAGCTCGATGATGAAGCGGTACCTGCGAGCCAGGAAGGTCACGCGTGTGGAGGGAACCAGCAGACACGAGCAGGACGAGGGAGGAGAATCGGACTGCCATCCTTTCGGGATGATGCTCAAAACATCCAGCTCATTCTCTGACTTCAGCTGAGGAGATGCAACACAAACATGACCAGACACACACACACACACACACAGAGATTCTCACAGGGTGTGTATGATGGGATACAATGTCATGTGATCCATGAAGATCTTCTGAACTGATCTGGGTGAAAGCTATTGTTTGCTTTTTCAAGGTATAGAAGGAAGGCCTGAGACATGCATGGAAAGATAATAAAAACAGAATTTATTAAAGTAAGATTAATAGGCTGATATTTGACCATTTTGAGGTTATTGTTATCAGCTAGTATATATTGTACCAAATAAGTGTTCCTTTCATTTAATGAATTCATTTTCCATCATTAAACATACACTACCATTTAAACGTTTGGGGTCAGTAAGATTTTTTTTAAAGAAATTAATGTTTTTATTCAGCAAGGACATGTTAAATTGGTCAAAAGACATTTATAATTTTACGAAAGTTTCAAATAAACACTGTTCTTTCTATTCATTAAACAATCCTGAAAAAAATGTGTCATGCTTTCACAAAAATATGAAGCAGCACAAATGCTTTTAACATTGATAATAAGAAGTAATTACATTTCTGAAGGATCATGTGACACTGAAGACAGGAGTAATGATAGTGAAAATTCAGCATTGGCATCAGGAATAAATTACATTTTAAGATTTATTCAAAAAGAAAACAGTGATTTTAAATGGTAATATTTCAGAATATTACCGTTTTTATTTTTGATCAAATAAATGAAGGCTTGGTGAGCAAAAGAGACTTCAAAAACGCTTACTAACCCCAAACTTTTGAACGGTAGTGTATCAGAAGTAAATCACCTATCAGTCACCCTTTTCTCCACTGGAAAGCCATCAGTCGACCACTAAATAATCGCAGTCTGTCTCTTACCAGCTCAGATTGTGGACTGGGCCGAACGACCTGATTGAGGCGGCTGAGGAACCAGGAGAGACGCACGTTGCGTGAGATCCTGTACTCCTCTTTCATCAGCAGGTACACCTGCTCAGCCTCCTCCACCTCCACAGAAAAACAGTTCATTATAGGAGCAAAATATCATCTCAAAATACTGCCTAGTCATTGGCTTCTGAAATGAGAGACGAGCTGCTTTTAGAAAGATACAAAGGCAATAATGATCCTCATGATGTTGAATGTGTTGTAGTTATGCTGTACAGTATATTCACCATCTAAATACAGACTCACATATGCAACATCATGGGAATCATGTCACAGTGCATAATCTGATCTGTAACAGAAATGAACCAGCAAATACACCAAAAACTCCCCAGATATTTAATGAAATCCTCTGTTTTTTGTGTCTGTTTCCAAAATAAAGGCCCTAGAGCAAGTTCATAAATACACAAGCTGGAGAGGATATTGTGTATATAATATATAAACTATATATATATATATATATACAGTGCCTTGCGAAAGTATTCGGCCCCCTTGAACTTTTCGACCTTTTGCCACATTTCAGGCTACAAACATAAAGATATAAAACTGTAATTTTTTGTGAAGAATCAACAACAAGTGGGACACAATCATGAAGTGGAACGAAATTTATTGGATATTTCAAACTTTTTTAACAAATAAAAAAACTGAAAAATTGGGCGTGCAAAATTATTCGGCCCCTTTACTTTCAGTGCAGCAAACTCTCTCCAGAAGTTCAGTGAGGATCTCTGAATGATCCAATGTTGACCTAAATGACTAATGATGATAAATAGAATCCACCTGTGTGTAATCAAGTCTCCGTATAAATGCACCTGCTCTGTGATAGACTCAGAGGTCCGTTTAAAGCACAGAGAGCATCATGAAGAACAAGGAACACACCAGGCAGGTCCGAGATACTGTTGTGGAGAAGTTTAAAGCCGGATTTGGATACAGAAAGATATCCCAAGCTTTAAACATCCCAAGGAGCACTGTGCAAGCGATAATATTGAAATGGAAGGAGTATCAGACCACTGCAAATCTACCAAGACCCGGCCGTCCCTCTAAACTTTCAACTCATACAAGGAGAAGACTGATCAGAGATGCAGCCAAGAGGCCCATGATCACTCTGGATGAACTGCAGAGATCTACAGCTGAGGTGGGAGACTCTGTCCATAGGACAACAATCAGTCGTATACTGCACAAATCTGGCCTTTATGGAAGAGTGGCAAGAAGAAAGCCATTTCTTAAAGATATCCATAAAAAGTGTCGTTTAAAGTTTGCCACAAGCCACCTGGGAGACACACCAAACATGTGGAAGAAGGTGCTCTGGTCAGATGAAATCAAAATCGAACTTTTTGGCAACAATGCAAAACGTTATGTTTGGCGTAAAAGCAACACAGCTCATCACCCTGAACACACCATCCCCACTGTCAAACATGGTGGTGGCAGCATCATGGTTTGGGCCTGCTTTTCTTCAGCAGGGACAGGGAAGATGGTTAAAATTGATGGGAAGATGGATGGAGCCAAATACAGGACCATTCTGGAAGAAAACCTGATGGAGTCTGCAAAAGACCTGAGACTGGGACGGAGATTTGTCTTCCAACAAGACAATGATCCAAAACATAAAGCAAAATCTACAATGGAATGGTTCACAAATAAACATATCCAGGTGTTAGAATGGCCAAGTCAAAGTCCAGACCTGAATCCAATCGAGAATCTGTGGAAAGAACTGAAAACTGCTGTTCACAAACGCTCTCCATCCAACCTCACTGAGCTCGAGCTGTTTTGCAAGGAGGAATGGGCAAAAATTTCAGTCTCTCGATGTGCAAAACTGATGGAGACATACCCCAAGCGACTTACAGCTGTAATCGCAGCAAAAGGTGGCGCTACAAAGTTAACTTAAGGGGGCCGAATAATTTTGCACGCCCAATTTTTCAGTTTTTTATTTGTTAAAAAAGTTTGAAATATCCAATAAATTTCGTTCCACTTCATGATTGTGTCCCACTTGTTGTTGATTCTTCACAAAAAATTACAGTTTTATATCTTTATGTTTGAAGCCTGAAATGTGGCAAAAGGTCGAAAAGTTCAAGGGGGCCGAATACTTTCGCAAGGCACTGTATGGGTCCAAAAGTCTGAAAACATTGCCTTTTTATAATTTAATAATAATATCATTAGTAATGTAAAAAGTATCACAACAACAGTTGTCAGAACACAACATCAGGGTCAGATATTAAAGAAAGTGACAAAAATACCCCAGATATTTAAAATGAGTGGGCATGGTGTAAAACTAACATATAATTTAACATTTCATATATTTCATTATTTGTATCTGGTTATGATTATATCTAGATACCTGTATTACTCTGAAAGTGTTGTTTAGTTATTATAAAGTGGTTCATTTACATTAATTGATTCAAGCGCAGCATTCGACATAAATAGACAGCACAACGCCGATAAACAATGTTTTCATGTGGTTAAAAATATGCCATTATAAATTTCAAAAAATGCCCTCAAAAAATAAAAATAAATTCTAGTAGGCAAAAAAATACCATGAATCCTCTCAGAAACAGTAAAGAGAAGAATAAAACTAGCATTCCAGATTTCACTTTGGTCATCAAGTGGCGACCAAATAAAGAACCAAAACTGTTTATCATACAAAAGTAAAGGAAAACAGAAAGGTCTTCGTAGTTTGAGTGTCTGATTATTAGTTTGTGTTTTGACAGGTCTGAAACATGAGTCCAGTGCTGAGAGACACTTGCTGCAGTTGTTGTCCCACAAACTGCATCTACTGCTGGAGCATTTTAAAAAGCTTCAGCTAAATTTGATGAGCAGCGATAAATACATGCAGTGTGTCCACATTTAATACCATTTAAATATGATCTACACGAACAGCATGCTGTTGTTGTTGTTGTTGTTGTTGTGTAGTCTGAGGGAGTGGCTGCAGACACATGACAGAACTGCATTAATCGAATTTATTCCCAACCTCTGCGTTAAACTCTTTGCAAATATCTCTTATTTAAACATTTTAAAAAATGAAAAACAATTATTGCAGAAAAGGGCATTCGGTGTTAGAATAACAGAATAAAAGTCTCAAATGTATTCTAAAATAAACGTGTTCCTCCTGTTCTGTTTATTTGCTCTGTTGCCTAACATGTAAACAATTTCCGAAGTGGAACTGAACAAAACAAACAAACTCAGTCAAAGTAAGAGTTTAATTTACCTCATTGTCCTGTCTGTCTGCCATGCCGTGCTTCGCATTACTGGCGGGTTGTTTTTGAGCGAGTTTTACAGGGTTTGTGTCAAAATCTGTACACTGCAGCTCGCCTGACTGCAGCTGCTTCACTTCCGGTTCCACAATTTACAATAAAAGCCCTCATGCATGACCATAGTGATCATACACATGATCCTGTGTGTAGAGAAAATTGTATTTGTGTATGAATGTACATTACAGTATACTTAAGATACAAATGTGCAAATTCAACTTTGGTAAAATTGGTATGGTGATAATATCATTAGTAGAATTAAATTTAAAAAAATATGTATTTAAATTCTCCTGGTTGGATTACCAATGAAATTATCCCCATACCAATTTGAGTGAAAAGTCTATGGTATGAATGTGCATTACAGTATACTTAAAATACAAATGTGTAAATACAACTTTTCACTCACTACGGTGATAATATAATTGGTAATTCTACCAGAGGTATTTAATTAAAAAAAAAAGTCTACCAATGATATTATCACCGTGCCACTTTGATTGAATTGATTGCTAATTATAACTATTTATTAGAGAAGTAAGGAACCATTCTTTCGGGCGTTTTGACAACCGGACTCTTATTACTGTTGCGAGGGTTTGTTTACTTCCGCTCTATTGTGTCGTTGCGCTTGTCGCTGGAAAATGCAGGTAAACTGATAAAACATTCTCAATTTATGTCAATTTTTGCAGCTGTTTGGCATTTCGAAAAACATAATTATAAATAATGACAGTAGCACGCAGATCGTTTGCGAGAAGATGCCCTTTTTGCAGTTGGTTTTATCTGCTGGCATGCTAACTGTCGAGACAGAAAAACGCGTGAAACGGTTATTGTTGTGTTTGTGTTTGTGTTCTATAAGAGCTGAAGGATGATCTGTTGGTGCTTTATTTCAATAGCAGCGGGAGGAGAAGCAGCTGGAGGCGTCTGTGGAGTCTCTGGTCACTCGAGTGGCTCATCTCAAAGGTTCCCTGCAGAGTTTCATTTATAAACTGGAAAATGAGTACGGGAGGCTCACGTGGTGAGTAAGAACTACACATCTTTCCTAATAAACTCCACATTTCCACTATGTTGACGCTGATGTTTTGGATTCAGGCCCTCTGTGCTGGATAATTTCGCCCTTTTGTCTGGGCAGCTGAACACCATCAACAAGCTGTTGAGAAATGAGAAGACCCCATCCTACAGGTCACAGGTCATCATCCCTCTGCTGCTGTCTCCTGACCGAGATGAAGAGCTGGCGGTGAGCGCTCTCACAAAGTCACCCTGCTTATGATGACACCATAACCTGCAAAAACAGGCCTTTTAATGTTAAGATGCAACCTTTTCTTACTTCTCAGAAACTGACAGAGCAGCGAGTGCCTGTGTTCAGCCATGAGATAGTGCCAGATCACCTCAGGACGAAGCCTGACCCGGAGGTCGAGGAACAGGAGAAACACCTGAGCGCCGAAGCGGCCCGGATCGGACCTGAAGTAGCCCAGGTGAGCACGAAACTCAACACCCTCACGAACATTCAGAAAACTTTAGGAACCCCCTAGCAAGACGTCTACATCCTTTTAAACTCAAATCTGATGGCCCCGATGTTCAGACTAAACGGAGCTTGTTTAACCCTCTATTACTCTGATACACTTGTGATCCTCTGTGGTCAAAGCAGACAGAATGAATAAAGAAATATAAAGAAATAAATTAATGTACTGGAACTAGACAATATCCACCTCTAAAATATGCACATGATACTTTTCTACATAAAATAATCCAAATATTATAAGATTTCATATTTCCAATTAATACAGTGATTCGGTGTTTAAGTTCAAAATTGTGTATATAATATATATATATATATATGGCTGAACACCAAAAATTATGGCAACAATCTACAAATCGGCCAAAAAAAAAAAATATATATATATGTATATATAGGCTATGTATGTGTGTGTGTATAATATATAATAATATATAATAATATATATATATATATATATATGTGTATATGTATGTTTATATAATAATATATTTATATTTGTTTGTTTGTATAGTAGATTGTACCCCAAAACATTTCTCTGTATTACTATTTTTCATTTTTGTTGAAGATAATTTGTTCATATTAGGGCTGTCAAACGATTAATCGCATCCAAAATAAAAGTTTGTGTTTACATAATATATGTGTGTGTATGGAGTATAATTATTTTATATATATAAATACACACACACACATGCATATATATTTAAGAAAAATGTGTTATTTATATATAAAATATTTATATATAATATAAATTATATATAATATAAATATATATACACAGTATATACATGCAAATATTTGTTGAATATATACATGCATGTGTGTGTATTTATATATAGAAAATAATTATACACCATACACACACATATATTATGTAAACACAAACTTTTATTTTGGATGCGATTAATCGCGATTAATCGTTTGACAGCCCTAGTTCATATAGCAAGTATTATTACAAAAAAAATGGCAAATATACAAATCATACACATATACAATATGGCAACAATCTACAAATCAGCTAAAACAAAGTAAATATATATATATATATATATATATATATATATATATATATATATATATATATATATATATATATTTATATATATATAATATATATAATTTGTAGATTGTACCCCCAAAAATTTCTCTGTATTGCTATTTTTCATTTTTGTTGAAGATAATTTTTTGTGTTCATATAGCAAGTCCCACAAAAGTCACCAAGTGTCTACCGTTCCAATGAAGTAAAAAAAAAAAAAGTTTTTCTTTTTTTTGGTCTAAAAGCACCAAAGACCACAAAACTAAACCACTGTAAACACATGTTGGCCTGCTGTCACACACAGGCTTAGATTAAGCAAGGATTAGGCCTTAGTTTAATTAGGACATTTAAAGAAGCTTTTATAAATGTGTCTTAGTAAAAACATTACTCTTGTGTATCTTGAGACAAAACAATGGCACTGACATATTTGAAGATGCATCAGTGCAAGTTGCGATCAGTTAAAGGAGAACTCCGGTCAATTTTAACATTGAGCTCATTTTTTTGTAAATTTGGAGTGCTGTCAGTACAGAGAACAATGACAAAAATCGGTGTTGCCTACACCGTGTTATCCTCTTTTTAAAATTTGCACCCTGTTGACTTCAATGGGGCAAGTTTTAAACCTGCTTTTAGCCTCTTAACATCCTTGATGTGTCATTACAAGTGCACAGGTCATGTGAGTGATTCCTTCAGAGTGAACACGGGTGAATCTGACTGCAGTAGATGTGAAAGATATGAATAAAAATGATGTTTATTTAGCCAGCGCTCATACCTGTATTTACATCCTGTTTTCGGTCAAAGTCCATAGTAATCGATTGTCGAGTTCACGCGCATTGGTTTAGTACCTATGATCATGCGTGTGAACTCGACAATCGACTACTGTGGACTTTGACCGAAAACAGGATGTAAATACAGGTATGAGCGCTGGCTAAATAAACACATGTTACACTAAACACTAAATAAATATCATTTTTATTCATATCTTTCACATCTACTGCAGTCAGATTCACTCGTGTTCACTCTGAAGGAATCACTCACATGACCTGTGCACTTGTAATGACACATCAAGGATGTTAAGAGGCTTAAAGCAGGTTTAAAACTTGCCCCATTGAAGTCAACAGGGTGCAAATTTTAAAAAGAGGATAACACGGTGTAGGCAACACCGATTTCTGTCGTTGTTCTCTGTACTGACAGCACTCCAAATGTACAAAAAAATGAGCTCAATGTTAAAATTGACCGGAGTTCTCCTTTAAAACAGCTCGGCTTGCTTCATGACTATAGGCTTAATCCTCATCTGTGAAACCGGGGGATTCAAATGTATAAAGTTTGGTTGTTGAATTTATTTATTATTTTTTTCTGTTTTCTTTTTAGAAACAGATCCAAACACTGAATAAACTTTGCTCAAATCTTTTGGAAAAGCTGAATAATCCTCGTGACGACAGAGACTCTGAAACATCAGGTAAACATCAACCGTCGCTCCTAGTTTTATATTTACCAGTGTTTCATGTGTTAAAAATGGATGCTTCTGTTCAGCTTTAAGACAAAACAAGCCGTCCTTCAATCCGGCCGACACTAACGCACTGGTGGCAGCGGTGGGGTTCGGGAAGGGTCTGTCGAAATGCAGACCACCTGGACCCGTGGCCCCGGGTCACCCTGGACAGCCGATGATGTCAGCGGGCCCCACACTACATCAGGTCACAGTCGCTGGAGCCTCGGGTCATCAGACCGGCATGGGCGGACAGGTCACCCAACAGCAGCCCGGACAACCTGGTACCACATTAAATGACATTCACAAACACATTTAGGCTTCAAATCAGCATTTATCATGCTAATTAAATGTTCTGTTTTAACAGGTAAAATGCCCAGCAATATCAAGACTAACATCAAGTCTGCATCTGCATCCATGCATCCTTATAACCGATGAGTTTCATGCATTAATGCTGCATTTTGTGATACGATGTTGTGAGACATAAAAAGCTCATTTGTTTTGTGCATTTTCAATAAACATGTTTGTTGAATTAATCTAGTGTCTAATCTCATCACGATCGGGATTGAGGATGACGCAGTGGTCTGTTGTAGTCACTAGGTGGCAGTCTTGGCTTTTTTTTAAATGTCTGGTAAATACAATCCAGTTTGAAGTGCCAAGTAACCTTTCAAAAGTTTAGGACCAGGAAGATTTCTTAATTAAAAATACTTTTATTCAGTGAAGAATTAAATTTATTTTAAAAAATGACATTAAAGACAATTATCATATTACAAAAATGTCTATTTCAAATAAATGCTGTTCTTTTGAAAAAGTCATATCACGGTTTCCACAATAATATGAAGCCGCACAACTGTTTTCAACATTGATAATAATAAATGTTTCTTGAGCATCAAATCATCATATTAGAATGATTTCTGAAGGATCATGTGACACTGAAGACTGGAGTAATGATGCTGAAAATTCAGCTTTGATCACAGGAATAAATTACATTATAAACTTTTAAATTGTAATAACATTTTACTAAAACTCGGAAATCTTACTGACCCCTAAACTTTTGAACAGTAGTGATTTTTGTTTCATAATGAATAATTAAATTAGCTTAAATTATGATTTAAAGCTGTAAGTTTAGAGTGTTGACCTGGGAGCTTTCTTTTACAACTTCAATACTGTATGTTCCTCATTTAGGAGATAACAGGATGATAAGTGTGCACTGTTATTCGTTTCATTCTAGCTTGGTACCAATGTAGTACCATGGTGTTTTGGACATGTATCACGGTATTCTTTGTACCTTAAAAATACATGATGATCATCAAAGTTTCTTTTATCATTTATTTTCACACATTGTGTTGCTCCATCATTAAAGGGATACTCCACTTTAAAATGAAAATTCTGTCATCTTATACTCACCCTCATGTTGTTTCAAACCTGTATGAATTTCTTTCTTCTGCTGAACAGAAAGGAAGATATTTAGAAGAATATCAGTAACCAGACAGTTTCTGGTACCATTGACTTCCATAGTATATTTTTGTCCTACAATGGAAGTCAATGGTACCAGAAACTGTCTAGTTACTGATATTCTTCTAAATATCTTCCTTTCTGTTCAGCAGAAGAAAGAAATTCATACAGGTTTGAAACAACATGAGGGTGAGTATAAGATGACAGAATTTTCATTTTAAAGTGGAGTATCCCTTTAAATATCATACACTTTAGGACTAGGGGGGGGAGCATTTTCCTTTTAAAGTGCCCCTATTACGCTATTTTAATGGTTCCTAATTTTGTTTGGTGTCTCCTTCAACAGGTTTACATGCATCTGTGGTCAAAAACGCTTACATTTCTCATAATATACATTACAAAATGATTCATTAGAAGATTTATGAGTCTCTTTAAAGGGGTGGTATAATGCCATTTTCACAAGATGTAAAATAAGTCTGATGTTTGAGTGTGTATTAGGGTTGGGCGATATATCTCATGACATTGTTATGCGCATCTCGTCAGTAAAGCCGGTTCCTTGATTAGTAGTAAATCGCCATCACCTGCTTTCAGATGGAGCGGCATTCACTACACAGAGCCGTAGTTAACTGACAAGCTAAGCCATATCGCATTAATTATCGTGGACGTATCGCCTGCGATAATTAATGCCATATGGCTTAGCTTGTCAGTTAACTACGGCTCTTTGTAGTGAATGCTGCTCCATCTGAAAGCAGGTGATGGCGATTTACTACTAATCAAGGAACCGGCTTTACTGACGAGATGCGCCTAACAATGTCATGAGATATATCGCCCAACCCTAGTGTGTGAAGTAAGTTTTAGCTCAAAATACCCCACAGATATTTTTATATAGCATGTTAAAGTTGTCACTTTTTGAGGGTGAGCAAAAACGCACAGTTTTGTGTCTGTCCCTATAAATGCAAATGAGCTGCTGCTCCCGGCACAGAGGGCGGAGCTTCAACAGCTTGCACTCACACAGACATGCACTGAAAATTTCAAAAACTTTTAGCCTTTTTTGTTCAAACCGGAGTCAGACAATGATGGAGAGACAACATGTAGAAGCAACAGGACATTTCTGAATAGTTAGTTGGTGAATTTATGTAGCTGATGTGTAGTTATCTTCTAGTCATTGATTGGCATATTCTGTCTTGATAATCTATAAATCGTGTTCAGGGGGCGGGGTTTATGTAAATTTTAGGGTTGGTGATGTCACTAACCCGGGAGGAATGTGGTGTAGTCCCTATCAGCCGTTTGTTGTAGTTCTTAAAAAGCGATTTCTTTAAAAGCAAATATCTCCCTTTGCTTTGAACTTTGAGCGTTGTAACTTTGCAGATGTTGTTTATGCTCAAACAGCAACATTACACACTAACTAAAGTTACAAAAGTGAAATCATATTCAACCAGCCCTTTAAACTCCTCCTCCCCGAGTGCTGCTCTTCTCTGATTGGTCAGATGGATGATTGGTCTGTTGTGATTGGTCGGCCGCTTACTTTTCGTGTCAGAAACGAAACTCCAATTCCCATATCTGAATTTGCTTTCCTCAGCGCTTGATACTCCGATACGAACGATGGGGTCGGGCTGGAGTCCTCGTCCTGTGGAAGTGCATTAAAGTGGATTTGCAGCGCAGAAAACAGCGTCTTCTCCACATGAACAACACAAACTCTTCCAGTCTCAGATAAACTACAGTGTTAGAGGGCGGAGCAAAGGGACACTGTTCAGCCAATCAAGACCACAGGCTGGAATTATGCAAATTTGTTACATTGATATGTAGGTTTAACAGGAAGTGAGACTGGGTTACTGACGACTCCTTTCAGCAGTTCAGAATCACTAACTTTATAACTTTTTTTTTTGTCATGCACGTAGATCTTTACAGTTTTGCAGACCTTTTACATTCACAAACGGCTAGGTTACACACTGCATGAAAGGGAATATTCAAAAAAGCACAATAGGGGCACTTTAACCCTTTATTAACTTTTCTCTGCTACCATCAGCCTGTGATAAACCTGCCAACCAGCGCTGATCCCATGACATCGCACACCTTCAGTATCACCTCACATCGCGGGGGTGTTTAATGGTAAATCTAAAAGTGAAAATGAAAGCGCTTTGGGACCCTTTTGAATTCTTCGAGCCAATTAGCACATCAGGAACATCGCCGGGTGAAACATCAATCTTCTCAGAGGACTCCCAAATTTAATCACATTCCTAAATTTGCACATAAATTAGGTATAAAATTCCAGTTCCCTTTTGTGTTTCGTGGGTGTTAATGAATACATAAGAGGAAAATATTAGCCGAGAACGAACTCGCTTTGAGTTTCATGCTTTTGCCCACCAATTCAGACAGATCTGGAAATATTCACAACTATAATAGAAAATGGTCAAAATAATCAGTCATATAGCAATTAAAAAATGTCTCCTTTTTATTTCATCATGATGCACCCTTTTTTTAATACATCATTATTATTTCATCAGTAGCAACCGGATAGCAAATAATTTTGTAATCATTTAAAACTTCTGTCAAAATGTAAAATCACTTTGAGATGATCATGGTATAAGTCTTGATGCTTCCATCATTAGCAGGTGTGACATCACATGACATAATGGATCTAGTCAAGACAAAAGGAAAGCATAACGTGTGTGTTCTTGTGTTATGTGTTCTTGTGTTATTAGTGTAGAAAATTAGAGAGAATAAACCTCCATATGAGGACATCACTGGCCTTCAGCACGGCTCAACTCACATGAAGACAGCGCTGTTTGTTCACTGTTGCTCATTTTAGGGTTACTGGTCCCGTTTGAGCGACAAACATGGATGTCACTTTGTTTTGGGGGTTTTTAGGTCACCATGAAATAAAAATTGAGAATTCTTATTTTTTATGAAATATTGCAGTATTTATTATAAATGATTTGTCCATGCACATCATTATTGTTCCTCGTAATGTTGAATCAGAATAACTTCCTCTCCGTCTTGCAAGTCACCATGAAATCCAAATTGACCATTTATTATGGAATATTGCAGTATTTATCGATGCACATCATTATTGTTTTAAATTCATGCTACTCACAAAATTATATCAGAATAACTTCCTCTTGCAGCATCTCTTCTCTTCTCTGATGATGAGGGCGGGGCAACCTGTCACTCACATGAGATCAGCCAATAGCAAACCACAACCATCCAATCAATTCCTCACAGACAAAATCAAGCCCCGCCCACATTTGTTCTTCAGAAGCGTTTCACTCGGATATACGTCACAATAGAGAAGAAAACACTAGTGCAACTTCTGTTTCATGCAGACTTGTAGATTGACTCCATTACGTAATTCGCAGTGCTTCATGGGAGAGGATGCTCGCCAAAGATTTCTTTTGACGTTATTTCCTCTGGTAAACAAACTTATTTAAAAATAGATTTAGGCAATAGATTTTATTTGATAAAGAAAGTTGACCATATAGCTGGAGTGTAAAATTAATTGTAAAACTTACACTGGTTCAAACTAGGCTACTGTACTCTTTATATATTTGATAAGTGATTGGGACATTATGGAAGCTTGTTTCCGCCACTGAATAATAAATAAATAATAATAATTGCGACTTTTTATCTTACAATTCTGACTTTTTTTCTCACAATTGCGAAATATCAAGTCAGAATTGTGACTTTTTTTCTCAGAACTGCGAGATATGAAGTCAGAATTGCGAGATATAAAGTTGCAATTCTGAGATATAAAGTCGCAATTGCGAAATATAAAGTCGCAATTGCAGGATATAAAGTCGCAATTCTAAGAAATAAAGTCGCAACTGGGAGATATAAAGTCAGAATTGCACGATATAAAGTCGCAATTGTGTGTTATAAAGTCAGAATTGTGAGATAAACTATTCTGAGGTAAAAAAAAAAAAATCTATCTTTTTTTTCCTTAAAATTGGACTTTATATCTCACAATTGTGAGTTTATATCTCACAATTCTGAGAAAAGATGTCAGAATTGCGAGATATAAACTCGCAATTGCGTGTTATAAAGTCAGAATTGCGTGATATAAAGTCGCAATTGCGAGAAAAAAAGTCCGAATTCTGACTTTATAACATGCAATTCTGACTTTATATCTCGCAATTGTGAGATAAAAAGTCGCAATTATCTTTTAAAATGTTTTATTTTGTGGCGGAAACAAACTTCCATAGGACATATCTTTTAATGGTGAGAATTTTGTTTTTGTAATCAGACTCTTCAAAAATGATATAAAAATTTGGATTTTGATTTATCGCCCAATATATTGGTTATTGGCTTTCAAATAGCCTATAGAATTATCGGTTATCGGTATCGGCCAAAATTTTCATATCGGTGCATCTCTAACCATATGTCAACAACACTAACATAATGCAATTTTGCACAGGCAAACACTTCAATGTAAGATTTTTAATTTGTCACAAAAAAAAGTGAATTTGTTGTTTATTTGTTTATTGTTCTTGTTGTCATGGATGAATTCTATCATCTATATGATTTAAAAATGAAGTTCACAGATATCCGAGCGTGTGTCTTGTCATATTGCAGGGCATTTCCCAGTGTTCAGTGGGGTTAGGGACCGAGGAACTCGACGTGACAGTGGCCTTCAGTCTCATCTGAGCCTCACACATCAGTTATTCTGAAAACTCTTCTGTTTCAGAGAAATGTAGAGCTCACCAGATCTGAGCCGAGACAGAAATAACAACAAAGATTTACCCATGTAACCCTGAGTACACACACTTAAATAACTTATCAAACAAATCAACTTAACCTGACCCACAATCCAGCAGAACGTGTCGGAAAACAGTAAAACTGCAAATCAAACAGGCTTTTTGTTCTGCCAAACGCACTTTTAATCCTTCAAAACAGTGATAATTGTTTGACAAGAAAGACAGAATAGACACAGGTCTGGATGAGCTTCCTCCAGGACTCTGACAATCTGCCATCGTCTTTCAAGGGTGTTTAGATTGTATCCGCATCATCCCACACTTTCGCGCTTCGTTTTCAATTCGTGTTTCAAAGAGATAAGTTTCTGTTTGTCTCGAGGCGTTCTTTTCAAAGATGCTCGCGCACAATGCGAGAACGCATGTCTGATTCATTAACACGAGACGCTTTAGGCGCATCTCTAAAGCTGTGCGCTGTTTAACTTCAACACCCACATCGCAAAAGTTCATCTCGAGTGAGCACTGCCACCGTTTCCCAGATTTCCGAGGCGTTCCGCGGTTTGATCCACATGAAACGCGTGAGTGACACCGTGAGCTGCGCGAATCTTCCCCAAATGGGACTGAGCGCATCTCTTTTTAGGAAAAGTTGGTGTGTGAGGCAGATCAGAGGAACATGTTTATCTCCCTGTGGGTGGAGGATGCGAACGGGACACTTAATGAATAGGCCTACACCCGCCCTGTTACGTACATTCGGTACGTTCTCCTAAATAAAGCGGAAAATCAACAGCAACAACATCTAACCTGATCTCTATTCTCTGTGCCAATTTAACACGAGCCATCAGGGAGGAACTTATGATGGAGATATAAATCCTTACAGCTATGCACACTTCTCGAGCCTCATCCAGCATGTCAATATGATAAAGCTCGTGCACAACACTTGACATGTTTGCTCGATATGGACGAGAGGAGATAAGATGCTCATCCTCCCTCTGGTCTGCTCTGTAATCCCCACACACGGCTTTAATTCTGCCCTGTAGACCCGAGACATGTTCCCATCCGCCCCTGCGGCTCACAGATGAGCATCACACACACCACACACGTGTGTGTGTGTGTGTGTGTGTGCATTGTGCTGCCAAACGGTATCTCGTGCATTATGCAGAACGCGAAAACACGCTTCTATATGTTGTTTTTACAGCATCATAAAGCACAAATGCCTCGTTCTGTTTAAAGAAATGCGGCCTAATTTCCAGAAGACGGATTTAGGGAATGATGCAATTTGGAATAAAAAAAATGCATTGCATTTCTGGATTGTGAATGTTTTTATGTAAATAAAAAAAGAAGAAGAAGCTCAAGACTCTCATTATTATTTTATTTCAATGGTGTGTTACTGGTGTGTTACACACATTTCAATGGTGTGTTACTGTTTCAATGGTTTGTTACTGTTCCTTCACTTTCTATTCAACCATGTTATGCAGTGATATTAATTATCCTTTAAAGATAATAAAGGGTTTGATCTTTCTGACATTATGATGTTATTGGAGGAGTTTAGCACTTTTTTGTGGGGGTTTTCCCCCTGATGAGTTGAAAAATGATGATTTGAAAATGCATGCCTATAACTATAATCTGTAAAGAGTTTGTGTTGTATATCACAACAAGATAACATTTAGTATAACATGAAATACTGATCATGTGATTTAGTGTACTATTCTGTTTAAAAAGTATAATGAATCATGAATTAGTATTATAATTTATTATAACCAATATATAATTTATTATAATTTAATTATGATGTTACTATTAATAATATGTATATACATACACAATATATATATATATTAACTGATTATAAGGTGTATTTTTTGTTTTTTTTCCCTCATTTTATCTCCAGTGTTTTCTTCTGTGATTGGTGATGTTCTCTTTACGCTGGTGTTTGTGAAGCTCAATCAAGCATTTTGACTTCACTCAAAGATTTAGGCTCTGAATTCAATTTGAGAACAAGGTCCCGCTCGTGGCGAGTGAAAAATGGACTACAGAGATCCTCTAAATGGTGGCCATCAATAAAGGCACAGTGCTTTGCTTTGCATTCATCTTCCTCCCTTAATTTGTTTTCCAGACCTCAGTCCCTCGGCTGCTGACCTTTCAGAGAGACGCTCCTGAAACAGCAGATAGAGTGAGACGCTCTCCTCCGAGGACTCGTGTGTTTATGAAGTGCAGCCCGGGAAGAATGGACTGAATATCACAGCACATTTAACACGAGAGAGACAGTCTGGAGTGATGTTACCGTGGTAAAACAGCATCCGCTATAGGGACATTCTCAGGAAATGCTGCTGTTTGTGTCCAGGAATCTTTCAGGATTATTATTATTATTATTTTTTCATTTCATGATTTGATTTTAAAAGGCAATTGCTGAACTCTTTTGAAAAATTTGTCTCTCAATTTGTCTTTTTTGTTGTTGTTGTTGTTTTACAGTACCAGACTGTTAGAAGCACACATGACCTCCAGTATTCAGATGATGATGGTCAGCATATATATGTGCTTACAGCCTCACTCTTAGAAAAGGTTATAGAACTCTAGGATTCTTGACTCAATTTTAAAGAACCCTTCATGCCAAAAATGTTCTATATAAGGAGAAATGTCTTAGATGATTGCATAATACTTTCATGTTTCATGTGTTATTTCATTTTTTTGTGATAAAAGTAGACTATGTTAAAATCATAGACCGCCTAGGAGGTCGGGGAAGGTCTCGATTTTTTAAGAGTCATTACAAGCCGTTCACACATTAGCAATAAAAAGTGATTAATACATAATAATTAGAAATAACCCCATTAAGGTTATATGAACCCTTTCTTCTAAGAGTGAGAGCAGAATGTGCATGAATGAATTCTGCACTTTCACAGAAAAAGCCGAAGTCATTTAAAGACAATACTACACAACATATTGAAAAAGATTGATTTTTTTTTCACTTTAATAAAAGCAAAATATAAGCCAAAGTAGGGTTTTTTGAAAAGTGCAATGGTAATGAATTTGGTATGCAAATTGGCTGATATTTCAATGAAAAACATAGTATTTAAAAATGACACTAATGAGAGTTAAGATCATACATATTCATTTGATTATTCTGTTTGCTCACAAATGGCAGCTTTTCCTGAGAATGAATATACATGAATACACTAATGAATACTCTTATATACATAAGTGTTTCACATATATCTGAAGGTGTTTAGACATGATCTTCAGTGTTCCCTTAAAAAAATGCAGAAAGCCAGATCAAAATGTGCAATATTTCTTAATAAGTCTAATGTTTCTGTCAGTCATCTGCTTAAACTCGGACCACAGACTAAAAACAAACTGATCATTTGCATTCCCTGAGAAAAACAAAACTCACACAAAATCATCCATATTCTCAGTTTGATCTGGGAGAAGGAGATAAATGCCATTCCTCTTTTCATTTAACTGAAAATAGCAACACTTTCACACTTTACAATAAGGTTCATTTGTTAACATTAGTTAACTACATTAATTAACATGAACTAATAATGAAAAACACTTCTAAAGCACATCATTAATCTTACAAACCCATTATTGAAATCAAAAGTTGTATCTGTTAATATAATTAATGGAACATCAACTAACAATGAACAGTTGTATTTTTATTGAATAAATACTGTAAGGAACGAATTGCTCATTGTTAGTTAATGCGTTAACTAATGGGAGCTCGCTGTAAAGTGTTACCGATTAAAAATAACAGTATTATTGTAAATATTTCATGTTATTTCCAATTCAATCAATGGAAGAGATGCAATACAGACATTCTCTAAGGCCAACGATCATATTAATGACATTTAACACGTTAAAGTAAAGCAATGTTACTACTTTAACTTGAAATCAGACACCAGAGAGAAACATATGGCAACAAAAGAATCTATTTATTCTGAATATGCATTACCAGTACAAATGAAGAGACCAAAAAAACCTACACCTTGTTAGTTTTTCTTCACAAAAACGAGTTGGAATCAAAAAGACAATAGTTTGCTGTTCCATTTTATTCCTTTTATACATATGCAGAGATCTTAAAACTTGACAAGAGAATGTCTCTGCGCTTGATATAAAAAAAGAAGAAACATTCAAAAACACTGCAGGAGTTTAAAGAACAAAAGACATGCAACAAAGTAAACATTTGATGTTTTACAAACCGCTGTATATGCAAAAACTAAAAGCATCATTATATGAGGCTTCAGTGAGTATGGTTCTGCTGGGCGGGCAGTGATACAAACGCCGTGAGCGAAGGGGAACGTGAGGATGAGACTGCAAACCCAAGGACCGTCCACAACACTTTCCTCGCGGTGATCTCTTCAACCCTCCACACGCGCTCGGATCCATCCGTACGAAGGCCGTGTCACTTTACACGTGGATGCGATTGTTATAAAAAGAGCAAAACAAGAGCAAAGGTGCACATCTACATATAGAAGCTAGCGCGCATTCACATTATGCTTGCGAGAAAATAAAATATATGGCCGCCCTGTAAACAAGCCCAATATGAAATAAGAAACGAGAATGGGCTATTCACAACGGGAGGGCATCAAAAATATATCCAAACGATTTCTGCATTTGTGTGCCATCATTAGCTTTTCCTTTTCTTCTAGAGAACTCCAGCTGGATTTTTGGTTTCGAGTGTATGACGCACCGTGGACATTCGTGAGAAACGCATCCCAGCGCACTAGATAGTACACAATTTACAACATGAACAGTGTTGAGTGATGTCCACGTAAAGGACGGACACGCCTGGGGTTTTTGGTATCAAAGTCGCCCGGAGAGAAGGCCGACGTGCGACGGAACTATGGAAAAGAAAGCCGTTTCACATTTGGGATTTGTTCACTTCTTCTGATTTCCGTTTATTGCATTCTCATGTGCGCTGATGAAGATCCTTCAGTGATGATGATGATTATGACATATAAAGGGATTCGTGTGTCTGTAAATGAACATCAGACAAACAGAAGTGTGACGCATGTGAATCTTATTTAAGATGCAAAATAACATGATGGTAATCTTTAAAAATGAAAACTAGACTTGATAACTGCATTGCCTTTATTTCTCATTAAAGCAGGGAAATTATGATTTTCCCCTATGTACATAAACATAATCTAAACGACCAAGGGCCAGATTTACTAACAGCTTGCTCCAGTGCAAACCCTCTTTAGGCGTTAAAACTACTGTCAGGATTTACTAAAGATACGCAGTGAAAAGGCATAGACAGGGTTACTTTTACGGCTGAACTTATTACATATGCATTTGTAAGAGTTTCTCTTTATGAGAGGAGGGTGTTTAAATTAATCATGCAAGGTGATTTACTAAGGTTTGCGCTCGTCAATTTACTCTATTATTCCCCAAAAGCATGTTTAACACAGATGGTGATTTGCGCTGCTCTTGGTAGATTGTGTTGGTCATCATGGAAATGATCCTCTGCGTCTGTTCTTTCATGTGTGTGTCGTCAGTAGATCACGAGCAGAACGTTACACTCGCATCGGCGCTGTTATGGGATTGTGCTCTCACGCTACTTTACCCTGTTTAGTAAATCTGGCCCTAAATATTCAGGAGATTATTAAAGGTTATTAGACGAACAGAAGTGAAGTTGACTTCAGCTCAGAGGCTTAATACGTCTATTATAATGTAAAATCTGTTGTGTAAATGTTACTAAAGAGATGTATAAAAGTACTTTGGCACTATGGTAAAATTGCAAAATGTTTCCAACATAACTTGAGGTTTGTTGTGACGACGAAGGCATTGAATTAATTCTGGAACGGGTTGATCTGGCGAGTCTATTGTGTTGGTTTGGATCTGTTTCAGACCCTGATGTTTTGAGAGGTAGCATGAAGATGAGGGATGATGATGATGATGATGATGATGTTGTGTTCACAAAAGTCCTTTACACACTGGAGGGAAGAGCGTGTGGCGTGATGCAGAGTCCGTGTGTGTGTGTGTGTGTGTGTGTGTGTGTGTGTGTGGATCAGTTGGAGGTGTCGGAGTGAACGCTTCCAGGTCCTTCTGTGGGGGAGGTGACGGAGGAGGGGGTGGTGGGGTCCTGCCAGCCACCGTTCGCCTGACGGAGAGAACAACACACACACACACACACACAGCATGAGGGACTGATTACAGCACAATATCAGGAAAAAATGGCTTGTCAGTCAATATTTTGTTGTCAAATCCATTATTTCAGTCCATTTTACTCTGTGTGGAATAACATTTAAATGGACAGAAACAACGATTTAGTTTCAAACAGTGAAAAATGAAATACAGACTACATTTTTTAACATTTTGGGGATGTGTGTGTACGCACACACACACACTTTCACTCACACACTACCGTTCAAAAGTTTGGGATCATTTAGTTGTTTTTTGTGCTTTTTTTAAAGAAATGTATTCAGCAAGGATGTATTAATTTTTAAAAAAGTCACAGTAAAGACATTTATAATGTTACAAACGATTCTATTTCAAACAAATGCTGTTCTTTTGAACTTTCTATTCATCAAAGAACCTTGAAAAATAAAATGTATCATTTTTGCTTTCAACATTGCTAATAATCATAAATGTTTCTTGATCATCAAATCATTAGAGTGATTTCTGAAGGATCATGTGACACTGAAGACTGGAGTAATGATGCTTTGATCACAGGAATAAATTACATTTTAACAAATATTCAACATAGAAAACAGTCATTTGAAATTGTAATAATATTTCACATTTTTACTATTTTTGATCAGATAAATGCAGCCTTACTGAGTATAAGATTCTTCTTAAAAACATAAACCATTTTTTTTTTTTGTCGGTGCTTACAAAGTCTAAGAAAACCCGTTGTGTGCTACAGTTTTAGTTTTACAGTCATTCTGTTGACAGCGCAGGTTTCTGTCGCTCTGAAACGGTCCTCAGAAAACAGGAATCAGCCTGTAAGAGCTCAGTGTGTGTAACGGCTGTCATTTGAACTCACACACACACAAATACCGAGAGGCAACGAGAGAAAAGAATCAGGGCTGAGAATAAAACAGGAATCAGGAAGGACACCGAGAGAAAGAAGGTGGAAGAAACACACACATGCAGCAGAAGCATCACTAATCTCACAGACAGCGACACACACTCCTCTGTTCCTCAAACTCTTCAAATGATGCTGTTCATGTCGAGAGTCACAATATCAAATCCCACTAATGCTTTCTGCAATACATTTAAATAAACTCGGTTTAATTTAATCTACACTTAAGTCACAATATAAATGCATTAGAGTGTCATTGCTTTAGAAAATAAAACATCAAAGCAAGTGTCATCAATTGCAAAGAAAGACACACACACACACACTGTACAAGAACAATGTATTGTGCCTCTTTGTAGTTGTGAAATGCTAGTGGAACATGTTCATAGTTCATGTGGTGAACTTATCTAATGCAATGACATTCAGACATTTATAAATGTCACTTGATATTTTTGAGGCGGCTGTACATGCATTTTAAAACAAGATATTTCAAACGAGCCACATTTAAAGTCTTAAATTAGCGTTTTATATTGATGCAATCATTTGCTACCAATTTAAAAATAATATCTAATATCAAACACCTTCTGACAAATGAATTTCTAAGGATGAGGATTAATGTGGAAAATTTTGAATAAAATCATTTTTATAGAGACTGCACTCACACAAGCAGTGTTTAATGGTTAGAATATTGTAGATTTGGACATAAAAACAATGCAAATCATTTTAAGTTTTAATACATTTTAATGGCTTTTTCAATATTATATAAACTACTATTCAAAAGTTTGGGGTCTGTACGATTTTTTAATGTTTTAGAAAGAAGTCTCTTCTGCTCACCAGGGCTGCATTTATTTAATAATAAAAAACTACAGTAAAAACTGTGAAAGCTGAATTTATCATCATTCCTCCAGTCTTCAGTGTCACATGATCCTTCAGAAATCACTCTAATATGAGGATTTGATGCTCAAGAAACATTTCTGATTATTATCAGTGTTGAAAACAGTTGTGCTGCTTCATATATTTTTTGATGAATAGAAAGTTTTTAAAAAAAGCATTTATTTGTTTTATAACAATAAAATGTCATTTTTATTTTTTTAAATGTTTCAAACTGAATTTTATGCTTAATTAAATATGAATGTATCATCCGGCTTTGTATAGTGCCACTTGTGCCTGAATGACTGTCCTGTACTCAATGCTTTCTAGAAAAGCTTGATGTGAATTTCGCGAGTGTTCTCGGTGTCTGTGCATCAAAGTCAAGCCCACAATCCTCTGATCCCGCAGATCTCCACACGGATCCAGGAAAACACAGGATTTGCATACATCCCCCCCGAACGTGTATGATCTCATTAACATACGGCCAGCGAAGCGCGACAGAACGTAAGCGGGACAGAGACGCTGACCCCCCCCCCCGCCCCCCGCCCATCTCTCTCTCTCTCTCGCTCTCTCGTTCTCGGCTCGCTGTCAAGCCCATTAGCTCGGCAGGAACCTGATCTGAGCAATGTGCTTGGATTGCTGTCCCGAGTCCACACTCCGCTCCCCGTGTGTCTGTCGTATTGATTTTCCCCTTTACCACACGGCTTGTCGCTGTGAATTTTCTCGTCGCGCCAAGTTGCCAGCAGCGCCCCTCCCGTTCCCCCGCTTCCCGAACACGCTCAGGATGTCCTCCTACGAGCGTTTCACCACGGCT
Source organism: Squalius cephalus (assembly GCF_949319135.1). Lineage (NCBI taxonomy): Eukaryota > Metazoa > Chordata > Actinopteri > Cypriniformes > Leuciscidae > Squalius > Squalius cephalus. The sequence continues at coordinate 42,097,889 of NC_137131.1, forward strand.
TTATTTTTAGCGTTCGGCTGCGAGATTGTCCGCAGAGTGTTTTTCTCTGCCGCCCTTTGGGGGATAATCAGGGTCAGGTGACTCTGGGGCACGACGAGGACTCATATATTTGCGGCCGGTGTCACCTGTTCTCCCCCGTTCCCGTCAGCGGGGTGTGTGGCTGCAGGTGCCGGGCCGATCTGATTGGATGTGATGGGTTCAGACAGACCCGGGCCGGTCTCGTGTCCACGTCTCGCTGGGCAGCGCCGCCCGTGGCGTTCACGACACACAGGCAATCAACTAAGTGACCACGATTCCCAGACAAGTCCCACTAAGTGGCATTCTGAGCCCTATGGCTTTGAAATAATTGGTAGAGGGCAAAACAAGAGGAAGGGGGAAAAAAAGAAGTGTTTTTTTCTCGCCTTACATTGATGCCCTGCGGACTGTACATCTGGTTTGCTGCGAGGCCGTCACTGTATCCTCCTGTCTGGCTGATAACATGGCGAAGGGTATCCACCTGAAACAAAAAAACAACACGGCAAGGTCAGAGCGCGCAGAAAAAAAAGCGCGAGCGCAAGGTCGGATGAAGCGACGCACGCAAACAAAGCAAAGTCAGACGACACGTCAAAGAAGAAAGCAAGGTCAAAGAAAGCAAACAACAATAAAAGACAAAGAAAACACGATGAAACACAGACGTACAAACACAAGATGACATGCAAACAATAAAACGCATTACAAAGCCAGTCTCTACGGCTCTGTTCTGAGACCTAGTGAGCTGCCTATAGTCCGAGACAGCACTTTAAGATGTGTATATTCCATACGCTGCCTCGATTGTACAGTAGCACTGCGGTAGACCCCAGAATGCATTGCATCAAACCAAAATCAAAGAAATGTTGATTAAAAATATACTTACACTACGGTTCAAAAGTTTGGGGTTGCTAAGATCGCTAAGCCTCTTCTGCTCACCGAGGCTGCATTTATTTGATCAAAAATACAGTAAAAACAGTGAAATATTATTACAATTTAAAATAACTGTTTTCTATGTGAATATATGCTCGAATGTAATTTATTTGCTGAATTTTCAGCATCATTAATTCAGTCTTTAGTGTCTCATGATCCTTCAGAAATCACTCTAATATGATGATTTGAATAATCAATTATGATTATTATCAATGTTGAAAACTGTGATACGTTTTTTTCTCAGGATTCTTTGATGAATAGAAAGTTCAAAAAGAACAGCATTTATTTTAAATAGAGATCGTTTGTGACATTATAAATGTCTTTACTGTCGCTTTTGATCGATTTAATGCATCCTTGCTGAATTTCAAATCTTACTGACCCCAAACTTTTTTAACGGTTGTGTGTATTTCATGAAAAGTATTCATAGGAAAGTTCATGATCAAACTTTCCTATTTTCCACAATATTTGTGTATTGGTTTTGTTATTAACATGCTAATGTCAAACAGAAGTCATTATTAGAGTTGCTGTCTACAGTGTGTAAAATGTTTCAAAATTCAGTCAGTAGAGAGGCAGTTCACAAGACATCTTTTTCAACATTTTACTTTAAAAAACGGTAAAACTGTATTTTGATGGTCCTCTTTAGACTATACGTAATATTGTAACTACATGTCAACTGATTAGAGTATTAGTAGACTGTCTGCTTAATATCTGCTAACTCTTTATTTTGATGCTCTCCAAACACATTCTACTGACTATAAGTAACTTTGCAAGTACATGTCAACCCGAACCCCTTATTATACTCTGAGTTAGCAGACATGTAGGAGCAACGTTACTTTTAGTCAAAGAATGTCTAAAGGGCACCATTAAAATAAAGTGTACTCAAACACACACACACACACACACACACACACACACATGCGCTGCAGTGTGTGTTTCTGAGGTGATTGATAGGCACTGTACCTGTGACTGCACATTGGCTCCCACCTGAGAGCCCTGGTACGAGTCCCCGTTCAGAGACTGAACACTCATAAACAAATCGCCAGAGTTTGACATGCTAAAAGAGCCAGCAGAACCTGAGAGGTGCACAAACACGACAGAGAGAGACAGAATAAGCCAGAGAGAATGAGTCTGAAAACTTCCAGAGAGTTATAGTTAGATAAGCTTTGAGATCATAAAGCAGCCGTAAAGAAGACGAAGAACTGTTGCAGAGCAGGAGAGATTGAGCTGGCAGCAAGAGGAAGCTCGACACCACAGATCATAGCGCGGATTTGTGCAATTCTTAATTATTCTTAATCATTCTAGAATAATCGACCAGTTGAGAGCAGATCATGCCATATTTAATTTGATGCAGTTTAAGATGTATATGCTGAGCCATCATTTGCATCTCAATTTATTTCTAATCTGATCTCTCATAAAGATGTGTGAAACAATTCTTTGCACTGAGAATAATTTTACAATACATAACATTTTTAACTGTATTTCTTTTAAATGTACACTATCGTTCAAAAGTTTAGGGTCAGTAAGATTTTTTTTTCCCACAGAAATTAATACTTTAATGCAGCAATAAAGACTTTATCATGTCACAAAAAATCTCTTTGAAATAAATGCTCTTTTTAATACTTTCTATTCATCAAAGAATCCTGAAAAATAAAATGTATCACGGTTTCCACAAAATTATGAAGCAGCTCAACTGTTTTCAACACTTATAATAATCAGAAATGTTTCTTGATCATCAAATCATCATATTAGAATGATTTCTGAATGATCATGTGACACTGAAGACTGGAGTAATGATGATAAATTCAGTTTTGATCACAGGAATAAATTACATCTGAACATATTCACATAGAAAACAGTTTTTTGAATTGCAATAATATTTCACTATATTATACTTTTATTACTGTATTTGTAATCACATACAAGACTTCTTTCAAAAAACGTATTTCCTACCGACCCCAAACTTTTTAACAGTCATGTATTTTTATTAATTTGTCATCTGAAGGATTGACACCCCTAGTCTCTCCCTCACAGTCTTTTTTCTTTTGTGTGTAGAATTAACTCTCATGTTTTAACGGAGCAAAAAGCGGTTAGTTTGAACTAGACAAGTCCTCTGAGTTCCACACAGAGAAGCACTGAGACATGGACATGTCGTGATCCGCACAGCACTCATTCTGTTCCAGTAAAAACACATCAGATATCTGAATGCGCTACAGCTTGACATGCAGTAAAGTTACACTATAGAAACCAGCTTTACCGCAGCATCGCTACACGAGGTAAATCCTGTGCCTCAAAAAAGTCCTGCCTTTTTTCTTTTCTTTCTCCATTTTCTCAGAGTTCTGGTTCCTCGCCACCGTCACATTTTTTCACCTTTGTCGCCTTTGGCTTAGTTGGGGACATTTCATTTAATATTCAACAATATTATTGATCTGCCTGCATTGACACCGTTATATTGAGAACTGAACTGAGCTGGACGATGTTGCAAACTCACAAACACAAACTCTGTTGCATTATTTTCCTGTTATCTCTGTAAAGCTGCTCTGTGTTGTAAATGAATGTGGCTTGAGTTGAGCAGGAACCCTGGGCCTCGTGAAGGGTTAGTGGTCTCACCTGCTGAGTTGGGGGTGGACGGGGAGTTGGCCTGACTGCCGTGTGTGGACACACTCGTTGCGCTCACAGCCGTTCTGGCGGCGTACATGTTGGCTTCTTCCTGGAACTTTCCGATGTTCTTCTTGTATCGGATTCTTTTGTTTCCGAACCAGTTGGACACCTGCCCACAAAAACACCATCAAGACATGTGATTTTAAACAGTGTCCTCTTGAACCTCACGGATACAAATCATGATGGATTATTAAACATAAATTTTTAGACAGAGACATTTAAAATCAGGAAAAAAATGTTACACATAGTATTATACCACAGGTCAAAAGTGTGGGGTCGGAAAGATTTTTTTTATGCTTTTGAGAGAAGTCTCTTCTGCTCACCAATGCTGCATTTATTAATACGGTAAAAACAGAAATATTGTGAAATATTATAACAATCATGAATATGTTTTAAACTGTAATTTATTCCTGTGATCAAAGCTGAATTTTCAGCATCATTACTCCAGTCTTCAGTGTCACATGATCCTTCAGAAATCACTCTAATATGATGATTTGTTGTTCAAGAAATATTATTATTATTATTATCAATGTTGAAAACAGTTGTGCTGCTTCAGATTTTTGCAAAAACTGTGATGCATCATTTTCAGGAATCTTTGATGAATGGAAAGTTCAAAAGAACAGCATTTATTTGAATTATAAATATGTAACACTATTTTACAGTGTGCTTGTTACACGTTACATGTCATTTTTTATAGTAATAACTATAAATTATGCATAATTACATGCAACTAACCCTAATCCTAACCCCAAGATGTTAATTATTATTACTCAGTACTTAAATAAAACTGTAACACAGACACCTTAAATGAAGTGTAACCTAATAATCTTTTGTACATTATAAATGTCTTTACTGTCACTTTTGATCAATTTAATGCATCCTTGCTGAATCAAAGTATTCATTTCTTTTTTAGAAATCTTACTGACCCCAAACTTTTGAACGGTAGTGTATGATGCAATGCATTTTTTTTATATCTTATTTGATCTAACTACAAAAATACTTTTTCTTTCAATTATTCAATGAATGTTGAAGCAATTAGATACTGATAACTGTAAATCTGTTTATACGCATTTTAGGTAGGCTACCATTGCAATCAAACTTCTCAATTAAGCCGATTTATAAGGTGATAGTTTTAAGACAAAACTACAGTACATCATTCTCATCATATAGCAACACTAGAACAATAAAATACACAGAAAAAGTACCAATTACACACTTAATGTTCATCCTTTGCTAAAAAAAAGTTTACACTATTGCTAAAAAATCCGTGGCTGGTCGATGTCACAACAACGATGGATGTTATGGACAGAACTTGTGATGGCCACAAGGACAGAGGTTTACCCACACACACACACACACACACACACACACACACACACACACACTAACATAAGACTAAAACGATCACTTATACCAATCTCAGTATGTCAGTGTGTGCTGGCAGCAATGATCACAGCACACACTGACAGCAATCACTCAACACACTCACACACACACTAACGCCCATTACTGCTAATACACCAGCGGATGAGGCTCTGTGCTAATGATAAACACCATTACGATGAAAAGCTAATCAATCCTGCGGCTAAGCTTCCCTTTCCCGCGAGAGGCTAAAGGTGTTTCTATATTACAAACGGCGCGGCGGTCATCACTCATCCCCGCGAGCCTGACTGAAAACCAGGCCTAAATGCATCATACAATCATTTCAGCTAAATTTATTAAATAGTTTAGAATGCATTATGCATTTAGCGCAGCAGATGAAAAATGCTAAGAGGCATGCAGTGCCGTGCTGCAAATGATTTTGTTTTCCAGTTGCATGAGGTTGAACTCACGTGAGTATTACTGATATATTTCACATGCAAAACAGGTGGAAACAAACATCGGCTGTGTCTCGAGAAGATGGCATGTTTGGACATCACTGGAAAGTGTGCAATAGAGATTCTAAGGTATTCTTTGAAATTGCATGGTATATGAATATGATAAACATTCAGAACAACGCTACACTGAATAGTGAAGAACCATGATCTCACTATCACTGAACTATGATGTGTTTTTCTGGGTGTAATATTTGAGGGCTCGTACCTGCGAGACTGTGATGGAGCATTTCTTGGCCAGCTCCTCTTTGGCCTCTTCGCTGGGATACGGGTTACTGAGATGGGAGTAGAAATATTCATTCAGGATCTCTGTGGCCTGTTTGTTGAAGTTTCGTCTTTTCCTCCTGTGCAGAGAGAGAGAGAGAGAGCGATGGATCAGATCTTCACAGAACTTGTGTGAGTTTGTTTAGTTGCATCATTACACTTTCATTTCAACGTTACTGTAAATAGCATATCTATGCATAGGTAATTCAGTTTATAATTACATACATCATTTCTGTCATTTACATTATTCTGTGTATCTTTTATATTTTTATTACTGTACTGTTTTGTATTATATTTAATTTTAATGCATATTTTTATCATTCCTTTTTATTGACTTTATCACTATTGTGCTAGTCATTCAATGTTAGATAAAGTAGTACAATTATTGAAAAATCGCTTTGCATCTAACATGAAATAATAAAAGTTTGTGTGTGTGTGTGTATATATATATATATATATATATATATATATATATAAACAAACTCACACAAGTTCTATATATATACATATTTATTTATTTAGAATTTTTTTTATATATATATATATATATATATATATTAGGGCTGTCAAACGATTAATCGCGATTAATCGCATCCAAAATAAAAGTTTGTGTTTACACAATATATGTGTGTATGGAGTATAATTATTTTCTATATATAAATACACACACATGCATATATATTTAAGAAAAATGTGTTATTTATATGTAAAATATTTATATATAATATAAATTATATATAATATAAATATATATACACAGTATATACATGCAAATATTTCTTAAATATATACATGCATGTGTGTGTATTTATATATAGAAAATAATTATACACCGTACACACACATATATTATGTAAAAACAAACTTTTATTTTGGATGCGATTAATCGCGATTAATCGTTTGACAGCCCTAATATATATATATATATATATATATATATATATATATATATATATATACACATACATACACTTATACATATACATATATACATGTGATTAATCGATTTGACAGTACTAATTTTTCCTTTACTGTATGGGGAATATACAGTTGATCAATAATGGCATACCAACTAACTACTGTAGCTCTTTACTGAGAGACAAAACTGAATATGCAACCCTGTAACCCATTTATTTGACTTTATTTTACTTTGATGTTTATTGGAAAACCACAAAACTGCAAATTAATCTCAATCCCAAACGGCAACATGAAATACATAAGCTACATGAAACGGGACATTTAATATTTAGTTTGACCTCCAAAGATTGACAACTTAAGAAAATAAGAAAGATAAACTGCCTTCCTATTTCCACAGGATAAGGCGTATATTCCTGAAAAGGTGCCAGATGAATTCAAACGAGATGGAAAAGAGGAATAAAGCAGACCGCACACATACTCGGAAGTGAAGAGCTTTAAAACGACAGTAAATTGAGCTTTGGGTGCCAATGAATTCAACCTCCTCTCGGCATCACTCATCTGTGGGTTAAGAGTGTGCGATTGGAGCTCGTCTCAGGGGTTTTACATATGCAGCACTGAAGGGTGAGCCGATTTCCTCCCCAAAACCCCTCTTCACTAAATGCAAATGAGCACAGCATGGTCTCAGCCGAAGAGAGGATTAATCAGAGGAACTGAGCATGCTCCAAAGACACAGAGAATGGCTTCGGAGTGCTGGAAGGAAACATGAAGCTCATTTAAATGTTATGCCTCCGACTCCAGGCTTCCAGTGCGATTTATCCGCAGAGAAATGTATGCAAATCCCAGGCACGTTTCAAAGAGAACAAGCGATTACATTGAGAAAGGGATGGACTCAACACGACAAAGCGTGTGTGGGTTTGGATGTGGCCCTGAAAGCGCGAGTCTGGGACCTCGAGTCCCCCGGGAAGGATCAGGAACGGGAAAACACATGTGTAAACAGTAAACAGCGGGAGCGTTTGTTTACATGGACGTGGTAGTAACAGGCTTAGCGTAGAATGGTGTCTACGCTAATATAAGTCTCTCTGTTTGTCCCGAGGTTTACCGCAGTCTGCCGGATCCAGGCCGTATCCAGATCTGATGAAGGACCTGCGCCTGGACGTGACGACAATGAAATCCTGAAGTGTCAACTAGTCTCTCCCCTGTGAAGGCCTCCCTCCCTTCCCTTTACCTCTGTACAGATAAACCGTTGTCAGGATAATTCCAGAAGCAATACATTATAAATTCTGCATTATAAATTTTAAGGCCAGACAAGTAGTTTGTTGAGGGCTGGTTTGTAAATAAGGACTACACGCCTGCGCACATATATATTCAAACGCGCATACGAATAAACTAAACGTGTAATACGCATGTGCACGCCATCTGCGTTCTCACAGGTTTGTGTTTTTAAAGTTTGCATAGAGAGAACTTAAGGGTTTTCTGTTGTGTTAGCGGCCCCTAAGTTAATAACTAATGATCTTTGCAACGGAAGTGAATCAATCAAAACTAACTTTAGCTGGACAATAACTTTATTCTAGAGCTGCTGTAAAGCCCAAACAATCTCTGTTACTGTAATTTCCTATTATCACTGTAAAGCTGCTTTAAAACAGTCTATATTGTTAAGCGCTATATAAATGAAGATGACTTGACTTAGCGTTTAAAGCGTGTGGAGAAGAATGAGAATGCGTCAGAAAAGCGTCACACACTGACCTGGCGTCGAGGAATCGGGACCTGAGGATCATCACGGCCTCACAGGTGCTCTGCTTCAACTGCATCTGGATGGAGCTGAACTTGCGGTGGATGATGCCCACCATGCGCTCGATCTCTTTGGGCGAGATGGGCCGTGTGCGAGACTGTTCCCTCAGCAGGTTCATCACATGAGTCGTGAACTCGTTACACGCCTGGACAGAGGCAGACGGAGACAGACGCATGTTACTATAACAAGTTATGCTTTAAAGTGACCACTTATGGGGCTCATTTATTGGAAAATTACATACACACACACACACAATAGTGGCCAAAAGTGATGTCCGGAGGGGATGACCGTACAAGTTCCAATAAACCATCAAAATATGAGGACAATATTTTAAATATGAGGGAACCACAAAAAACTAAACTTGGTTACGGAATTTATCTGACACAGCTACAGATTTTATTTTACTATGCAAAATAAAAAAATGCATAGAAAAACAAAAAGTTCACAGGAAAAAGCTTTGATTACAGCATAAACCAGTTGGTGGTTCTCTTGTTTTTGCATGTGTTCATCATTTCTTTGAATAACAGCCTGGCCAAAAATTATGTCAGCACAATTTGGCTTGTTTCATTGCGTTATCACAATTAAGGACAACTACGCAATATGATGAAAAGATCTTTAACAATTTCTCATTAATATTTGAATAAAGGGTGAATGTGTGAGTTTTCCAAGGCTGAACATCACTTTTGGCATCTACTGTATATATATATATAATCATACTTGGCAATAAAACTAATTTTAAAAAAGTTTACTGAGATGAGTCAGGACATTTATTGAAACTACACTAAGCTATAAAACTGACTCTTTCAGTAATTATATGTTATGACATCACAAGGGTGAGCTCATTAACATATGAGGGCCCACATTTACATATCAACAACAATTCAGTATTTTTATGGCAGTAACTCTTTTCACTCATTTTACAAGTGAAAAGGTTAGCCAATCACAACACAGCTCATTTACATACAGAAACAACAACAGTCTGGTTAACTCCAATGGTCAGAGCAGATGAACAAAGGTTAAGACGAATCCTTGACTAACTTTATAAATGTAAATTTTATTAAAAAATATGAAGAGCTTATTTCTATTTTAAAATAAATGCAGTTCTTTTCAACTTTATATTCATCAAATAATACTGAAAGAAAATTACACAAAAATATGAAGCAGCTGTTTTCAACATTGATAATAATCATAAATGTTTCTTGATCATCAAATCATCATATTAGAGTGATTTCTGAAGGATCATGTGACACTGAAGACTGGAGTAATGATGCTGAAAATATAGCTTTGATCACAGGAATACATTACATTTTAACAATATATTCAACATAGAAAACAGTTATTTGAAATACTAATATTTCACAATATTACTGTTTTTATCAGCAAATATCAGCCATAATAATAAATACAATTATATCTAATTATAACGTCAATATCTCTGCATTCATATTCCAGATCCACACGTGAATCCTGACTGAAGGTACAGATTACGCTAGAGAACGTGCATGCTGTTCAATGTAGTGATGTCCATATAAACTCATTCATCTCTCGAGCCCTCATTCCTCCTGAGCAGATCCTTCTAGAGTTCATTAATCACGCATAAATATGAGTCGTTACGCTTTCAATATTGTGACTTAATTCTGAAATGGCCTCATTGGCGTGAGATTGTCATTACTCACAGAGAGACACAAACAGATGAGTAGGAGAGCAGAGCGTGTCAGGAGAACCGGGGCTCATGGGAAGACGACAACAACAGTTACAGAAGGGATGATGAAGGACGTTTTGGGTCTTGTGCTGGGTGGTCCGTGTGTGTGTTTGTGCTCCTCTATGACAAATATGAATGTGCTTTTGTGAACAAACACACAGAGGACACCTGGCCCTGTCCCAGAATGCATTTCAGTATATCACCTCTCCTATGCCCCGACCGTTCATCATCACAGATGGATCTACTGTCCGACCACGCCGAGAGCCGCTACAGCAGAGGCTGAGGGCTCTATTTTAACAATGTAAGCACATGGTCTAAAGCGCACGGATCAAGTGCACTTAGGGGCGTGTCCGAATCCACTTTTGCTAGTTTAACGACGGGAAAAATGGTCGGCGCACCCGGCGCATGGTCTAAAAGGGTTGTCCCTATTCTCTTAATGAGTAATGGGTGTGTTTTGGGCGTAATGTGCAAAAAAACAATCAGAGTCTCATCTCCCAGTTGCGCTCGTGCCATGGCAGATTCGCTATTTACAAGACGGAATTTGCAAACGGAAAGGCTGAACGCATCTCCAGAGCGCAAACGGATCTGCTCGAGCGTGAGGTTAAAGGTTAAAGCACAAGCAGACCATCTACAGGACAAGCCGGATTCCACCATATCTTTATGTATATGTTATAATCTTTTACATTGTAATCCTTTTATTTTTAATATTTGGCATGTTTGTGTGCTACAGTGTACGTGTGTTGTGGACCTGCCTATATGCGCATATTAATAATGCACCCTTTAAATAACAAAACAAATACTGCGCCATTGACTTTAGTCCAGGTTTCAGTTGGTCAATGGCTCAGTCTATTAGCCTGGTTAAAACCAGACCATTCTCAGTAGTAACTGAGTTATGGTCTGACAAAGCTCCATAGACAAATCATTTCCAAAGGGGCGTCACCAACGGACGTTGCTCAAATGCCTCGTCAAGAGCGATCGTCATCATGTAAAGCCATATGCTGCGTCCCAATTCGCCTAAGTTACTCTACGCCATAAAAGTATGTACTCTTTTTGTGAAGAAAATGTATTTACTTTTGAATGTGTAGCAAAAAAGTAGGCAAGCTTTGGGACATACTACTTCGTCATCTTTATCGGACGGATCTGTCGCGTGCATCCTGTCACGTAAACTGCCCTGTCAATCATCTTGTCACAGTTAAAATCCTCTATTAAATCTAATTTAATTTCCTACCGTTTCGGAGAGAAATGTAGTAGCACGTTCATCTGCCAGTGGGTCTTTCATGGAGACTGTCCTCATGTGTTTGCAATTTGAATATAATAATGCATTTGAAAGTTGAACGGACGTCGCTCAAATGCCTCTGGGCGCAATTGGATAGACCTAAAACCAATCAGAGCGATCGTCATCGTGTAAAGCCCGCCCCAACGTTTCTGATTGGTGCCGTGATTTCTAGGCCATGGAAATGGGCTTGAATGAGCTCTTTGTCAGACTACTTCTCGAGCAAATCTGAATTTGTCGGTTTCCTCAAAATAGCAAAGCGCCAACAATGTGCCTGAACACACCTCGTTTTCAGTCCAGCCGCTCATGGGGCTAACAATGCATTTGCTATTTAAACAACGTGGCGCAGGACGTGAAAATGAAAACTGCGTCAGGCTGAAACTAGCAAAAAACACTTGCGTCGCGCCTGGCGCTGCATTGTGCGAGTGTATGATAGGGCCCAAGACTCTCGCTTAAACATGAACGATACTCATGATGATGTTGATGCTTTCTTTAATCATTGAGCAATTAATAACCTACAGCAAACCACATTCACACACATTCCTTCAGGAATTTACTTTTAATAATTTAACAAAGATTCTAAACAGAAAGTTTAATTTCAAGCCATTGGATTACCATATTTCCGGAATATAAATCAAATTTTTATCATCTGAAACGTGCTTTATATTCCATAGACACCTAATGCAATTAACGTCAAGCATGCAGAACATGCACAGAGCGCCGGCATTTGGATTCATGCCGAATGAAAGACGTACATGAGCTCACGTTTATTCGTATCACTCATTTCACAAAGTTTCGCATTTATGATAAACGTTGTTTATGATGAATGACACGGTTTATAGTTTTCAATCATGTTCTGTTCTGAATACTGTTGTATAAAAGATTTGTTGTGGAATGAGTGGAACTAAAATACATGTTTATAGTGTTTATAATGTTTGTAAAATTTAAATTTTATTTACTGGTATTTTACATTATGTCATAATAGTGTGTGACTTTTACACTGATGCGACTTATTTTTCTGCTGTCAACAAATGCAGTTTTGACTTTACTGGCGGGTGTGACTCGTTCCCGGAGAATACAGTATTTTTAAAGTATAACTAGAAATAATTATGGTGAAAAATTCCAGGACTTTCTAAGATTTTAAGAGAATCAAGATAATAAAGAACCATTTAATAAAAATACCAGTTACCAGTTGTTAACTAAAACAAAAACTATTATTATAACTATTATATAAAAACTATTATTATACTATTATAACTATTAAAATATTTCTGTTGATTGAAATAAAGCTGAAAAATAGAAATATTAGTTAATGTTGCCTTGGGAATAAGCTGAAATTAGTTTAAGTTGAAGCACTAAAACTATTAACTGGAAATAAATAAAACTATCACTAAACTAAAACTGAAATAAAAATAAATCAAACCAAAATAGCAGTATAATAAATGACATAACAAAATGACAATTTTTTTTTTACTAAAACTGACAAATTTTAAAATGTAAAAAATTAAGCTAATTTAAAATTGTCACCATTATGTTACCTTGAATTCAGTTCTAGGACTTTTAGTTTGTTGTCATTCTTGTCTCGTGTTCCTTGTTCATATTTCCCGCCACTCATCAGTCAAAATCATAACACTCATCACAGCTGTTCACCGTTCAGTTAATCATCTCTGTGTATTTAAGTGCCTGTGTTCTGGTCAGAGTCCGGTAACGTCTATGTTAAGTGTGTGTTGCGTCAAGTTCGCCTGTCTGTTGTTATATTGTTATTAAAACCTTGTGTTGGAATATCTTTGTCTTCTTCGCCTGTTATATATCAAAATATATATAAAAAATATTGAAATAAAATACAATGCATGGCTAACCTACTTTCACGAACATGTCTGTTGTAGTTGAGATGAAGAACAGTGTTTTCTGCAGAGCTACTGGATCTACGGCATCACGGCCACAGAATGATGCTTCAGCAGAGTTGTGCGCTTGCGGTCTGAAGCCAATGTGATGAGACAGAAAGACTCTGACTCGGTGAAATGATACAACAAGACAACAAATAGCCGAAGCGTCTTTCTGTTGCACTGTCCTCTCCAGCTGCACGCAACAGCAAACACACAGCGTGAGCAGAGCGGTCTGATTCATCAACCAATGAGGCCTTCTGTCTAATCAATCAATTAAGAGGCTCAGAAATATGAATCGATCTGATGACTCACTCACTCAATGATTCAGTCCAAATGAACGGCTCTTAATAGAATAATTCTTTATTTCACTGTTCTGTTCTCCAAGTTCTATGTACTCATTATAGTAATTGCAATAACTGGGTAATAACTAGGTACTAACCCTGAACCTACACCTAAACATAACCTTAGCCCATGTAGGTACCTTATATTACCTTGTACTTACTAACGTTATTTTAGTATTATTTATATACTATTACATTTTACAATCTAATAAAATTAGCTTTTATTTTTATACGGTTTAGTTACATTTTTAGTAATTTGTCTTTACTTCTGTTAAATTTATTTAACTTCATTAATTTCAATTAAATTTTATTTCATTTTTATTTATTTTATTTCAAGTTAGCAATTTTAGTGCTTCAACGCAAACTAAACAAAAACTAGAAATTGTTCCTTGGCAAGTTTTTCATCTAATATTTATATCTTATGTTATTTCAGCTTTATTACATTTACCAAAAATGCTTTAATAGTTTTACTTTTTGTTAATGATGATAATAGGGATGCAAGATACTGTATATCGGCCGCCATATCGGTATCGGCCGATATATGTCCATTTGGAATGTTATCGGCCTGATAAGAAAATTTGGCCGATATATTAAAGCCGATAAATAATGGATTATTTCCTTCAGCTGAGACTCTTCAGATGCGCACTGTTCTACATGATGGTTTTGAATTGCTTGAGATATGATTGGAATCACTTCAAAAAAGGAAAATATAGTAATGTGCTGTCATATAAACTACATAATGAGAACATCATTATACTTGTGTGCTTGGGTCATGGCTTTTAATGGTGAGACTTTTGTTTTTGTAATCAGGCTCCCAAAAAATGTATAACATTTGGAATTAGATTTATCGGCCAATATATCGGTTATCGGCTTACAAATATAAAGAATTATCGGTTATTGGTATCGGTCAAAATTTTCATATAGGTGCATCCCTAATAATAATCCGACAGTGGATACACAACTAGTTACCAAAAGTTATATTTTTTCTTTAGTAAAGAAAGCTGCTTCAAGTGTGTGCATCTTTAAAGCTACTAAAAGAATAGGATTAATAGGAGAAGAATCGTTAAATTCCTTTCCATTCCCATCTATATTTATTAACCTCCATAGCAATTTGAACATTCCCGTGTGCTCCCCGGTTTTCCATGAGCGTGGGAACGCTGGGCTGTCAGTAGCAGCCTCTCAAACATTAAAACAGGAGTGTGTGAGAGCCTCTTTCTGCCAGCAGAGCCCCACTGTAACCCTGCCTTCACCGACAGCATCTTAAACACAGGCTTCACATCATGATGTGATCTGACACATTTTGGGATGGAAATGCTGCCTGCTGAGTTACACTTACGCACACACACACACACACTACATTAAAGTATGACAACGGCAGTCAAACAGATGTTATACTAATCTAATTTATGAGATATTACAGTCAACATGAGATCAAATGAAACTGTTTGCTTCAGCACACGTTGCTGGTGTCACTGCACATCTTTCATTTCTCATCAAAATGCTTTACAAAAAATCGTCAGTTTTGATGATTAAGATGTCTGTGAAATTCTCGTTCATTCAAATTAATAGCATAGTTATTAGGGATGCACGATATATCAGCCAGCATATCGGTATCGGCCGATATACGTTCATTTTTAATGTTATCGTTGTCTGCCTGAATTTGGCCGATATATTAAAGCACATAATGGATAATCTCCTTCAGCTGAGACTCTTCAGATGCGCACTGTTCAACATGATGGTTTTGAATTGCTTGAAATATGATTGGAATCACTGAAAAAAAGGAAAATACAGTAAAGTCTGTCATATCGGCTACATAAAATTATAATGAGAACATTATAATTGTGTGCTTGGGTCATGGATTTTAAGACTTTTGTTTTTGTAATCAGACTCTCAAAAATTATAGAATAATTTGGATTTAGATTTAATCTGCCAATATATCGGTTATCGGCTTTCAAATATAAAGAATTATTGGTAATCGGTATCGGCTAAAACGTTCATATCGGTGCATCCCTAAGCATAGTTTACGCTAAAATCCCAGTTGCTTCTGTAAACTTCACGTAGCATCTCCTGCAAAAAGCTCTCAGAATGCATCACTGATTACTTTGTACAGTATATGTGATTATATCACATTATTACCATGTTGTTCAGCATGGGAATTTGGCTGTTGGCTTTTGCAGGCTTGCTGACCTGTTCGTATTTCTCCAGCTCGGTGTGATAGATCTGGCGTATCTGGGAGAGTTTGGCTCTGTAGTCGGAGTGTTCTGCCGAGTTATCGGCCCCGATTCCTCCTGAAGCCGCTGCCGCTGCCGCCGCCGCCGCGGATCCGCCGCCTTTCTCCGGCCCGGACACGCCCTCCGCCAGAAGCATGTTGTCCAATCGCATCAGCTGGGCGTCGGGAGGCTCCTCCTCCTGCGCGCCACGGATACTCAACACTGCAACCAAACAAGCACATGAAAAGCTTATTCAATATTTGGCTGAGATACAACTAAATCTGGAATCTGAGGGTGCCAAAAAAATCAAAACATTGAGAAAATCACCTTTAATGTTGTCCATTTATGTTCACGATTTTGCTCTATTCACCCATAAAAATAAATGTTTTATATATTTACGGTAGGAAATGTACAAAATATCTTCATGCAACATGATCTTTACTTAATATCCTAATGATTTTGGGCTTAAAAGATGAGGGTCCTCCAGCGGCACATGAAAAGGTTTATTCAAACCAGAGGCTTTAAATGGGAGATATGTGACCCTGGACCACAAAACCAGTCACAAGGGTCCATTTTATGAAATTGACATGTATACACCATCTGGAAGTTGAATAAACACGCTTTCCATTGATGTGTGGCTTGTTAGGATAGGACAATATTTGGCCGAGATACAAACATTTGAAAATCTGGAATCTGAGGGTGCAAAAAAATCTAAAATTCAAACCAGAGACTTTAAATATACCGAGTCTGACACGACGGGTCCGACCTCATCGATCCACAGAGAATCTGCTCTTCCTGATAAATTGCCTTTGAGGATAAGGTTATTCAAACCAGAGACTTTAAAGGGGACATATCATGAAAATCTGACTTTTCCAGTGTTTCAGTGCTATAATCGGGTCCCTGTGCTTCTACCAACACAGAAGACGTGAAAAGTGAAACCCAGTAACTTTGTTTTGGTGAGCCTTTCTCTGCAAGCATGTCAAAATATAAGCCGATCAGATTTCGCTCTCCTTCTGACGTAGGAAGGGGATCTTATTATAATATTACCGGCCCTTTATCTGCACGTTTACACCCACGAAGCCGCCATTTGGTTTATAATAGTGTGACCAGTTCTAACTCAATGGCAAAAGCTGGAGCAAAGCCTGTAAACAGTTGTGTGGTTGAGCACAGAGGAGCACTGAACACTATTGACCAGAACATGTCACCGCTGTCTTATAAAGACATCAGGGAACTGTCAACTTGTGTAAAAGTTAAACATGACGATGAGAGGAATCAATGTAACTCCACAACAACTACATAAATGTATCCACTAGGGGTGTAACGATACCCTCATGTCATGATTCGATACATATCACGATACTGAACTCACGATACGATATTATTGCAATACTCAAGACTTACGGTAAAAGGTTAACAAAAAATGAACTGTTGATTTAAAATGCTAAATTTGGTTTTACATTGTGTGTGTAAATGAATAGGCTTGGACTTGGTGCTGGAAACCCAAAGCACAGGACAATAGAGACACCAGAATAACAATATTCATGATTCTGAAGCTGAAAATACTGAATTATTTTAGACGAATATGCTTGAACTCTGACTAGATATATTTAAAATAATGTAGGCCACATTTACTGGTAACATCAGACATTTGGCATTATCAGGACCCACAAATATTCCCCCATTGCATTATTATACATTATATTCAACATTATATACAGTATAGCAGTTTAATGTAGTACTGACACTAAAACTCTGAAAACTTGAATTTGTTCACACACAGTAATTTTCATTTTGGATGAACTATACACAATACATATTTTCACTATCCACGATACATACCGTTGCATTTTTGTATTGCGATATATTGTGACACGATATATTGTTACACCCCTAATATCCACTAACCATTGAGAAACGTCCAGGTGCGTCTAACAGTGAAACTGTTCTGAGTCTCTCCTTTCACCTTTAAATATACCGAGTCTGACACGACGGGTCCGACCTCATCGATCCACAGAGAATCTGCTCTTCCTGATGAATTGACTGTCTAAAAACAAAAACTGGCCAAGGCTGCGGTTGACTTTGCCAAGTTGTATGAAGATATAATAAAACTTCATCTAATTCATATCATGAGCTTCCCACTCAGCGCTGTAAATCTCAGTACGAGTATCCCTGCGCTCTCCGGCTTTAACACTAGAGGGCCTTAGTGTTTATATTTTACATCGGATTGACCATCTGATCTTCAGTATTAAAACACAGATCATAGACTGGACACACACTTAAACATACAAAGAACAGGAAATAAACACACACTCAATTAGTTCTCCAATGAAATCAAGTGCTCTTTAATTCATATCATAAATAACTATTTCATAAAGAAACTATTATTTTTTTAATATAAATATAAATATTTGATATCTTACATAAATATCACTATTATATACATGATACTATAAATATAATACTAAGATACTGCAATATTATCATTATTATGTAGGATTTTAAACTTTACAACTAATCACATATTTTTCACTCTATTTTTAGTTCCAATTCAAATTTGAAATGCAAATGAATGCCATATCTCAATATAAATTCAGGGACTGAACGGTAGGATATGAAAGGCTTTCTCAGTTCAGCACTGAATGGCACACAATCCTGCTGCCAGGTTTGATCTTCCTTCCATTTTAATTATCAGTGACATTCTCCTCTCTCATCCAACGTCACATCCAGTTAGCGAGTCAGAGGTAGATGTAGTAATTTCCTCACAAGTTCTGACACATGGGCAAAAAAAAAACAAAACGACATTGAGACTTCAAGATTAACGCTGATTATGGGGCAATGCATTGTCTGGGAGTGAAAGGAAACGGGGAGGAGAACACTTCATTAATCCAGAGACAAAGCCCGCGCACTGGAGCATTAACCCAGACCACTGCGGCCCGGTGAGAAAGAGGCCGGCTGCGTGGCCATCGGGGGGGGGGGAACGCGACTCTCGCCTCCTCTTTAAGTCAAAATGCAAATGCAAAGACTGTTGGCGAGCAGGAAAGGTCAAGAGTTCACGACTCGGGCCCAGCGGGAGCCAGACTGCGCAATTCTGTGTTGCTGAGCTTCACGGGCCCGAGAAACATCCCGTTTCATTAACCAACGTGTTTCATCCAACCTGAAATGGTGGTTTGGCTTCAGATGGGGAGAATCTCACAGCCTATGCAGATGACATGGATTAACATCGTGTGTCTGAGTGACCAAAAATATAATAAAATCAAGTAAGTAACATAAAATATGACATGGATTAACGTCACATGTCTGAGAGACCAAAAATAAAATAAAATAAAATAAAATAAAATAAAATAAAATAAAATAAAATAAAATAAAATAAAATAAAATAAAATAAAATAAAATAAAATAAAATAAAATAAAATAAAATAAAATAAAATAAAATAAAATAAAATAAAATATGGCATGGATTAACGTGTCTGAGTGACCAAAAAATAAATACAAAATACATAAAATAAAAACAAATAAAAATTAAATGGATTAACATCACATGCCTGAGTGATTAAAGATAAAATAAAATATAAACAAAAATAAAACAATCAAAATAACAAAAACTAATGTTAAATATAACAAAATAACATAAAATAAAAAACTACAAAATAAAAACATGAAATAAAACAAAACAAAATAACATTAAATAAAAAAACAAAATAAAATAAAATAACATTAAATAAAACTGAAAGAGACTTAAATAAAATAAAACAACAAAAAAAAAAAACAACAACAACATGAAATACAACAAAAACAGAATAAAATAAGATAATATTAAATAAAATAACATTAAAATAAAACAACAAAATAATATTATTATTAAGAAAAATGCAAATAAATAAATAAATAAACACAACACCTTTGAAAAAACAGGTAATAGGCTAAGTTTTTATTGAGTCTGTGGTTTTTTCCACACGTTCTATCATCCGTCAGGTGAAAATTGTAAATCTGATCACCTGTTAAAGTAACAGCACACCTCTGATTAAGACAAACTTGAGGAATCATTCATATCTGGAGCACAAACACCACTCAAAAAGCAATCCAACCCTACGCCATAAAGCAGGTGTTTCTTGTTTGATACAGCTCCTGTGATTTCACTCGACTACTGAACACACACACAGCCGAATGTAACGCGGTTTGCCTGAAGTTCACAACTCATAAACAGCACATTTAAGATCCCCAGTTCAATAAAGCACTAAATCAAACCAGTTACTGTGAAAGACTGTTCATAACCTGAAGTGTCTAATGCACTGAGACACTCTGAGCAAGAACTCGAAGAAGTTGATTTCCTAAAAAATGAGAATAAGGATCCTATCACACAAGTTTAGCACATGTTTTACGGCACTTTTAGAAATAAAAACATAGACTGTGAGCACAAGGGAGTCTTGACAGAAACTCAAGGCCAACAGAATTCCTCCCAACGTTATAAAACGTCTAGACTGTCAAGCGAAAATGGAACATAAAAATTCCCCCGTTCACGAAACGATTAGCTCTCCCTCTGCCAAGTCCCGGTTTCACATTCACGGGTGTTTATTTTACTTGGCTGGATGAATCTCCACCATCAGTCTGTTAAAACCCAAAGCTGTTTGGCCCGTGATGGACACAGAACGAAAAACCCAGAGCCAAACGCAATACGATATACACGTCTGAGAGAAAACAAAATGGCACGGAATCAAAAGTCAATGGAAAGAGAAAAAAAGATTCTGAACATACAAGCATGAAAACCTTTATGGAGAACCATAGCAGTTTCATGAGGTCATATAGAGCAATACTTCAAGTGCTATAAAATCAAAAGTCAGGTTTACAGGCGTGCTGTAACAGAGCGATCTGTGGCGATCACATGACAGAAACCTGATCCTGTTATAGTTTTGCACGTGTTTGTAAGAAAGGGAGATTTCCTGATGCGGTTTCACTCAAGTCCTGCTCGACTACAGCATCTGTCGGGACAGGAGGATCCGCCGTTTGGGCTCGGGTGTCATCCCTCATTGACAGATGATTGTTACCCAGAGCAAAAGACCAAACATCGACAGACCAGCTGCTCGAATACAGCCGTCTGCACATCCATCCCACCAATCAAACACTGGCATTTTCAATGGGTTATTATCATGCAATGGATTAAAACTGTAACGTATGATGTCATGCTTAGCATAATAAAAAATAATAATAATAATAATAATAATAATAAATAAAAATATATAAAATAAATAAATATAATATTTTTTTTAATTAAATTAAATTAAATTAAATTAAATATTTTCGGAAATAAAATCATTCAGACTCTTGGCTTGTAAAATAAAAAAAAAAAAAAAAAATTTAATAAATAATAAATAAATGAATAAATAAAATAAAATAAAATAAAATAAAATAAAATAAAATAAAATAAAATAAAATAAAATAAAATAAAATAAAATAAAATAAAATAAAATAAAATAAAATTTTAAAAATATTTTCTGAATAAAATGATTCAGACTCTTGGCTTGTGAAACAATAAAATAATATTTCATTATATCTTCTGAAGAAAATGAGTCTAGGCTTGTAATAAAAATAAAAAATAGAAACAAATAAGAAAAAAAAAAAAGAAAAAAATGATTTGCAGAACAAAGTCAGATCACACAGAAAAATACCAGAACTCTCCTCAACAAGCCGTGTGATTTGAAGAGTCATTCATATCCGTAGCACTAATGGTGTGGGACTGGGACAACTGCTGAAGTTTAATATTTGGGGTTTGGGTTTGTCCAAATACTGTTCTAAACGAGCTCCATTTTCTAATTATTTCCTTTATTTCTTTTCCATTGATGGATTACTCTTTAAATAACAGTCTTTCGTGCACTTACTTTCACTTGACACTTGGCTGAAGAGTCAGACCGCACAGATAAAGCGCACGCAGGAATATCCTACAAGACCACGTCTCACCGAGACAAACGATGATTTATTTATCTCTCTCGTAAACTAGAGCACATAATTAAAACCACTGAATGGATTATCTTAAATAAATACAATTAAGCGAGATGAGGGAGAAGGGTCCTGCATGCACACAATGGGCTTGGCTCTGGGTCATAATTACACGACTCACTGAAGGCCACTTTACTCCATAATGGCAGGCTAATTGATTCCCGCTAATATTTTCCAGTGTCGGATCTGCATGATTCCTTCCAGCAGGGCGGCGTAACGCCTCGGAGAAAACACATCTCTAGCCTTGTTAACTCTCCTTATCTCTTGAAGAAGCTTTTTCCTCAGCATTTTCACTGCATTCAGAACCAGCCAGCTCAATCACAACATTATAACACTTCATTTGAAGTGCAAGTGTTTGAAAATCAGATAAAAACGACTATATGTGACCCTGGACATAAGGGTCAATTTGTTTGTTTTGATGTATGGTTTGTTAGGGTAGGATAATTTTTGGTCGAGACTATTTAAAAATCTTGAATGAGGGTGCAAAAAAATCGAAACATTGAGAAAATCTCCTTTAAAGTTCACAATTTTGCTGCATCCACTCACAAAAATATCTTTTTTAATATATTTATGGTAGGAAATTTACAAAATATCATCATGGAACATGATCTTTACTTAATATCCTAATGATTTTTGGCATAAAAGAAGAATTGATCATTTTGACCCATACAATGTATTGTTGGCTATTGCCACAAATATACCCGTGCGACTTGCGACTGGTTTTGTGGTCCAAGATCACATATATGTTCTTCCTTTATGAAGGAACGAGCAGCTAATCCCATGAATCCCATAAAACTATTGACCATAATTCCTTCATTAAGATAGGAGATCAAGTGAATCGTGCAAACATCTCAGTCTAGACATTTACTTGACATTTCTGAAGATTTACTCTGCTTGCGCTTGTTTTGTCAGCTGTTGTAAGTTACATCCCACATGCACGAGAGGAATGATATTCGCAAATAGCAAAATCAGGCTTACTTTGCCAGATCTGCGTTCAGAAGGTCAAGGAGGCTGGCTGGTTTCGACTTGAGCCACCAAACCTAAACATCAGATGTTCAGTTCAACGGATTGTTAGAAACGCAACAAAACAAACGGGAGTTCGTGACATTTGCTCAAGCTCACAGCGTGTGGCCTTTTACAAATCAAATCAATATTTAATAAAAACCCAAGGCCACAGGCTGACCAGACAATGGATTTTTTTCCTCCGCTGGCTTGTTTATCGGAGACGATATGTTTAATTTCCGAGAAACCGAGTCGTGTTATTGGAGGAAAGGCACATGCAGGATTTATGCACCTTTTCTCAAAGTGGCTCCTCTCCAAAAGCCTTGTATTTTCCTTTTTTTTTCCCCAGCATGGAAGGATGTTTAGTACTCGGAGTTCTCTGCATTGTCCATTAGCCAAACATCAAGTGGTTCTGCTTCGAGCCACGGCTCCCGCAGATACTGAAATATTAATTGAACTTCTATAAAAGGAGGCAGCGATGACTCCAGCCGAACCCTGTGACTGCGGCCCCGTCGTACTTCAACAAGCACAAGACACAAATGACAGTTTGAGACTAAATCATGTGTCCGACACGACAAAAGGAGATGCAACTGTGTAGATTCAGCAGACACCTCCCTAAATCTGAGAAGAGAACTAATCATTTACTCAAGGTTTCTTCTTGCACCAAAAACAGACTTCAGAAGCGTTTTTCCACCACAGAATGAAAGATACGAAAGGTTATTGCGACTTTATATCACAAATTCGGACTTAATAACTTGCAATTTTGAGTTTTCAACTCGTAATTCTCACTTTAGCTGCGTCCCGATTCAGAGCTGCATTACTTCAAAGGCCGAATGATAGAACAAGTGGATCCTTCGCTCCTAGCCTATCCAGCCTGATCTCACGGCAATTCGTACGAATTAGTACGATTTTTGCTAAATCGTACATATTTTACGAATTGCCCAATTAGTATGAATTCATACGAATGACCTACCCCTGACCCCGCCCCTAAACCTACCTATCACGTGGGTTTAGACAAATCGTACAAATTCGTACGGGTGAGGTCGTACGAATTAGCCACCTTTTTATCACTCATACGAATTCGTACAAATTGGTCGTGAGATCATGTTGGCCTATCCCAAGATTCATTGCGCACCAGTTAAAACTGTGTTTTATTTTTTTTGAACATGCCGAATTTCACTTTTAAATGTAAGAATGTACTTTATTTCTCGCAATTGCGAATGTATAACTCGCAATTCTGACTTCATTTATATAACTTGCAATTATGAATTTAATTCTGACTTTATTTCTTGTAATTGACTTTTTGTCAGAATTGCATTATGAATTGGCTTTATGACTTGCAATTGCGAGTTTATAATTTTGACTTTAGTTCTCTCAAACTTTTTCTTTATTTATCATAATTGCAATTCTAGTTTTTGCTAGAATTGCAAGTTTATTTCTCGCAATTCAGACTCTATAACTTGCAATTGCGAGTTTATATCTCACAATTCTGAGAAAAAGTCCGAATTGTGAGTTTGTCTCATAATTGCGAGAAATAAAGTCAGAATTTTATTTCTCGCAATTGTGAAATAAAAACTCGCAATTCTGTTTTTGTCTCAGAATTGTGAGATA
This sequence comes from Squalius cephalus, assembly GCF_949319135.1. Classification (NCBI taxonomy): domain Eukaryota; kingdom Metazoa; phylum Chordata; class Actinopteri; order Cypriniformes; family Leuciscidae; genus Squalius; species Squalius cephalus. The sequence goes on from NC_137131.1 coordinate 42,122,347, forward strand.
TAAACTCAAAAATTCAAAAAAGAATTTTTCTTTTTTCTCATAATTGTGAGAAATAAAGTCCGAATTGACTTTATTTCTGACTATTTCTCCCAATTGTGAATGTATAACTCAAAATTCTGACTTTATTTCTCGCAATTGTGACTTTTTGTTTCAATTGCGATAAGTTTTTTTTCTTTTTTTCTAATAATTGCAAATCTGCGAGTTTATAACTCAAAATTCTGACTTTATTTCTCACATTTGCGAGAAAGAAAAGTTTTTGTCAGAACTGTGAGTTTATATCTTGCAATTCAGATTTTTTTCTCAAAATTGCGAGTTTGCATCTCATAATTGTAAGAAATAAAGTCAGAATTGTATTTCCCGCAAGACATACTTTACTTTTATCCTGACAATTTTCTTCCCTCTGACCCTCAAAATGAACGGCCAGTGGTTGCACAAACAATAGTATGATTGACACTTACGGCTTGCCATTTTCTGAAACTCTACAAATAAAAACCTGTCTAAAATCATCCCTCCTAGTTTAAGTTATGTGCAAAACTACATTATTTTCAAAAATTAACTAGTCGGCAGGTGTCTAAACGATTACAGTAATTGACTAAAAAACAGCTAGACGGAATGCAACAGAACACAATTGTCATAAAAACACATTTATGGCATTCACTTATTTTTCTGTCAAACTGGAGTAAGAAATGCATGAGATTATATCCATGTCAGTGGTCTGACGGCAGGATCAGTTTCCTCCCAAATAATTCAGCTCTGAACGGAAACGGCAGTTCACATTTCTTATCCCGTCTGATTATCCGCGGATAACACGCGTCTGTCAATATCCGGAAGAACACGTAATCCTCTACGAACGTGTGCAGGCGCGTCAACAGAGGCGGTTGTCATGGAGATTCTCTCAGAGAGGAGAGAGAGAGATGCTGATGATGAAGGAATGATGTTTAGGTGTGCTGTCAGTCTCGGGCACTTGTGTGTGTGTGTGTGTGTGTGTGTGTGTGTGTGTGTGTGTGTGTGTGTGTTAACGCTGCATCTGCTTTGTTTCACATGGACAAAGACACACATACTGCAGCTCTGGCAAGGATAAAGGACAATTAAAAATGTCGTGCCTCCTCTAATCTAAATAACCGAACACAAACATCATGAGAGAAATTCCTATTTTACCATAATATACATCTATGTAAACAACACACCACCTTTTCAAAAAGTGGACTTGTAATGTGGAAAAAAATGAAGGATCACTGCTAGTAATTTACAGGAAGAAAAATAATGTTTGCCAGCAGACACAAACAACAAGAAAACAAATGTAAATAGTTCAGCTCAAGTTAATTACCTAAGTAAATAAATAAATATTGTATTGATTACTTAAAACCATTGAAGCAAATGCCCAGATATTACTAATATTGTTTTTTTATTTTATAATTTAATGCGTCTATATCTATATCCATTTTTTTATCACAGAAAAAATGCAAAAAAATAAAAATGATAATATTTACTATTATATTCTACTACATTAATATTGCTGTACCTATACACATTACTATATCTATATGTATATATAAACTTTGTTGCTCTTTCTCCATTTTCTTTGGTTATTTTCTTTGCATAAGTCACTTTTCATGTTTTTATATTGTGTGTTTGCCTGATTAACCCTTTCCAGTGTGTTGTGTCTGAGATTGACGCTGACAGCTCTGGCCCTGTTTGCTGTTGGTGATTCAGTGTGTGTCTGCAGTGTGTGTCGACGGTGGCGTGGTGTGTGTAGCGGTGGTCCCGTCACAACGCAGGCACCAGAGTCAAGACGACAGCTACATGCTAATTCAATGGCGGCATTATTCATTATACAGTCACAAGCGTAGCGGAACGGAAAGGAAAAGCACACACACACACACACACACACACCGGGGAAGGGTGTGACAGGACTCGATCTGTTAAACCAGGCCAGCGCTGTCACAACCCTAGACAGTGAGAATGCTGGGAAACATGTTTACAAGGCATCAAAAAAGAAAACAGAATTACTTAAGTAGATAAAGCCTTCAAAACACACTTCAGTGTTATAGACTGTAGAAGAGCAAGAAACCAAGAGGACATTTGAAATGGTTTATGATGCTGATACCAATACCTATAGAGCAGAATTATTGAATCAAAGCATATCATATATTTGGTATTGAATATATATATATATCTTTGTTTATATGTAGAACAATATAACCAAAATGGCAATTAAAATACCAATATTTGCTGTTTTATGTATGTGTATATATAAATGCACACACACACAACAGATAACTTCAAATATTTGTTAAGGTTTATAGTTTTCTTTATAAGGAAACCAAAATATCAAAAAAGGCCAATATTTGTTTTTTGTTTATTTGTATATATATATATATATATATATATATATATATATATATGTGTGTGTGTGTGTGTGTGTGTGTGTGTGTGTGTGTGTGTGTGTTGCTTTATTTGTTGTTATATTTAAATATTTAAATGTTATACAAATAGTTGTTTTTATTATTTGTTGTGTATAGAAAATAGATGTGTGTATATATTAGGGATGTCCCGATACCACTTTTTCACTTCCGATACCGATACCGATGCCGCAGCTTTGGCTATTTGCCGATACCGATATCAATCCGATATTTTTATTTTATTCTTGAACTAATACTACTAATAATAAAATATAATGGAAGCACTTTGCTCAATTAGCCACATAAAAACATCTCACTCAAATGGAGAACAAATACTTCTCCAGTATATAGTCCACAACAACAGTTGATAATGAAAGACTGCCAGCCTTTATTCAAAAGACCTTGAGATATGTTTGGTAACCTGAATGAATTTAAAATTAATTTGCTATATTTCAGATCAATATATTTGTTTCCTTAAAATTTTAATTAACTTTAACTTTATTCTCATCTGAATTATAAATAATTTATTTCTGTATAAAATAATACTACTTTTAAAAACACATTTGATTTTCTTTTTTATTCAATGTAGAATGTGTTACTTAAAAATAAACAGATTAGTGCTCTGTTTTAGGACAAGAAATGAAAACCAATGCAATGATGAATGTCCAAAAGATGAGATCATTTTTGCTTTTAAACAGCGTGTGTGTGTGTGTGTGTGTGTGTGTGTGTGTGTGTGTGTGTGTGTGTGTGTGTGTGTGTGTGTGTGTGTGTGTGTGTGTGTGTGTGTGTGTGTGTGAGATTTTGGTTGGGTGACAGTTACAGTTTGACAAGAGTTTACAGTTTGACAAAAGCACAATGTTGTGTTTTACACAAATATAAGTAGGCTAAACACTTTTTGCAGTTTTAATGATGTCCTGAATGAAAATGACGGAGTATGTTTTTATGTTTCCACTGTTCGATCGCGCCCGTGCCTCTCTCTCTCTGACACACACACACACACTCCAGCATTGCAATCTTGACATCGCAGCCTGTTCATTTTGCTGCGTTCACAACAAACGCGAATAGAGCGTCAAATTTGCGTCTATCGCGTCTAGTTCGACGCTTGAACAGTTTGAATCCATTCGCGCGTCCAAAGCGAATAGGACGCGCCGCGCGCGTATAATGATAAAGTGAGCGTTTGAAGCGATATAGACGCGTGTTCAGAGCTAAGGCGGGCTACAGATTAGGTGTCCCTAAGAACCCGCATATGCGCGTATCTAACAGTAACGTTAGTTCCGTATTACATTCATTAATGTGCACGCGAGATTTATTTATTTTTATACCGTGTATTCTCTGTGTAAATCCATGCACCGAACGTACGTTCAGTACGAATACGTACCGTTCCACCCCTAATGGGTATCGGATCATAGGTATCGGATAATTTTTTTTCTCCCCTCCGATATCCGATCTAGCGTTTTGGGCCAGTATCGGCACGATACCGATGCCGTGGATCGGATCGGGACATCCCTAGTGTGTGTGTGTGTGTGAGATTTTGGTTGGGTGACAGTTACAGTTTGACAAGAGTTTACAGTTTGACAAAAGCACAATGTTGTGTTTTACACAAATATAAGTAGGCTAAACACTTTTTGCAGTTTTAATGATGTCCTGAATGAAAATGACGGAGTATGTTTTTATGTTTCCACTGTTCGATCGCGCCCGTGCCTCTCTCTCTCTGACACACACACACACACTCCAGCATTGCAATCTTGACATCGCAGCCTGTTCATTTTGCTGCGTTCACAACAAACGCGAATAGAGCGTCAAATTTGCGTCTATCGCGTCTAGTTCGACGCTTGAACAGTTTGAATCCATTCGCGCGTCCAAAGCGAATAGGACGCGCCGCGCGCGTATAATGATAAAGTGAGCGTTTGAAGCGATATAGACGCGTGTTCAGAGCTAAGGCGGGCTACAGATTAGGTGTCCCTAAGAACCCGCATATGCGCGTATCTAACAGTAACGTTAGTTCCGTATTACATTCATTAATGTGCACGCGAGATTTATTTATTTTTATACCGTGTATTCTCTGTGTAAATCCATGCACCGAACGTACGTTCAGTACGAATACGTACCGTTCCACCCCTAATGGGTATCGGATCATAGGTATCGGATAATTTTTTTTCTCCCCTCCGATATCCGATCTAGCGTTTTGGGCCAGTATCGGCACGATACCGATGCCGTGGATCGGATCGGGACATCCCTAGTATATATATATATATATATATATATATATATATATATATATATATATATACACACCAAATAATAAAAACAACTATTTGTATAACATTTAAATATTTAAATATAACAACAAATAAAGCAACACACACACACACACACACACACACATATAAAAATATAAAAATACTTAAAAATTTAAAAAAATAAAACAGCACACACACACACACACACACACACACACACACACACACACACACACACACACACGTGTGTGTATATATATATATATAGGCTTTTAATTGGCCTTTTTGATATATCGCTTTACATTTAATCAAAACATTAAATGCACAAAACGAATCCTTTTTCTTTTCTTTCTTCTTCTGCACAGGACGGATCTCAGAGGACACAGAAAAAGGTGCCATGAGGGAAACTAATCAATCAAAAACAGAATAAAATCACAAATTAGAAAGTCAATTAAAAGAATAAGCCCCAGCGTACATGTGCAGGTGTGACACAGTGCTTAAACAGAGCTGACAGGAGAGAGAGTGTGTGTGTGTGTGTGTGTGTGTGTGTGTGTGTGTGTGTGTGTGTGTGTGTGTGTGTGTGTGTGTGTGTGTGTGTGTGTGTGTGTGTGTGTGTGTGTCCTGAAGAGACCGAGACCAGCAGCTCCAGCCCAGTGGACCAGCACGAGACGCTTCTCTGAGTCTGTCCCGCACAGGCACCTCAGAGTCCACTCTAATAATGCTAATTATAATCATTAGAGCCGGCCAGGCCCGAGGCGAGCTGGTAATGACACAGCCTGAGCTGGAAACCAGATACACATCGAGATGGAGAGAGAGAGAGAGTGAAGTCATTCATTAGGAAAATAGCGTTCCTCATTTCAAAGCATCCCGCGCCCCGGGCCAGACATATTCCTCTAGATCTATTAATGTATGTGATCTATGAGCCTGAGCTAATCAGAGCTGCGGTCGGTGGACATGAGGCGTTTACACACACGACACACACGACACACTCTCACTGCACAACTACTGTGTGTAGAGTAAAGAAAGCCTAAAATGATGCACTAACATCAGGGCTTATTAACAAAGATCCCGCTGACCTGAGATCAGTGTGAGAGAGCTCACGAAGACAAAACTTATAGAGGTCATTTATAGCAGTATCATTTCCAGACTGTTGCACATGTTTGTATATCTAAACAAAAAAAGAGGAACAACCACCCACAACACTATTACTAAACAGTAAATTACTAAAGACAATCTAGATTTCACGATAAAATGAAAGATTTAAAAGTAATATCAAGCATCTAAACATTTTACATATGAATCACTTATTTTTGTAAAAAAAACAAAAAAACAAGCCCTGACATTATCTGCATGGAATATTGGCCTAATTAACAAAATAATCAATTAAAAAAATTATAATAATTATTAATAATTTAAAATGTAATTAATTAATTAATTAAAACATGAATGAATCAAAAACAATAATTAAAAACAGATTACTAAAGATGCAATCTAGAATTTTACAGTAAAATTAAATATTTAAAAGTAATATCAGGCATCTAACATTTAGAAAATAGGAATAACTTATTATATATATATATATATATATATATATATATATATATATATATTAGGACATTATCAGCATAGAATATTAATTAATATTAATTATAATATTAGTATAATAATAATAATAATTTTTATTTAAAACAAATAAATAAACAATAATTGAAAATTGTACCTATGATTAACAAAAATCAAATAACAAACAACCCCCCCCCCCCCCCCCCCAAAAAAAAAAGATGGGCCAATGCTGATATGATCGGAGTACAGTATATCTCTGTCTGAATTGCTAGTGTACACATTTAAATATACATGCTCAAAATATGGACCTGAGCCATATGAAGAGCCCAGTCCCCCTCAGACTGGATCAAGCGTCCATTTCTCAGCGGCCCCCGAGGGCCCGAACGGCCCGACACGAGCGTGTCATTAAAACCTGCCCTGCAGCTCTTTATTAAAGTCATTCCTGCGGGACGCCAGAGACACGTCAGTCTCCGAAAGAGCCAGAGAGGGCAGGGTGACCAATGACACGCGCTCATTTCTCCATCAGAGTGAGTCAGCTCTGTTTCCTTCCGCACGGATCACCGGCACAAGCTCCATATCAGACCGAGATCATGTGACTGTCAGTCCCGGATTCATAAACGGTGCTGGTGCATCCTGGTTTCAGATCCAACTCCATGAGCTTGCTGAGTTCACCAGCACCATGATGACATTAAAGCATTAACCTCACGTTACTCAGGGAAACTGTCCCGACTGCATATGAACGACACTGTGGATGAACAGCATCTGACAAATACCAAACTGTGTTACTGGATGCTCTAAACTGAAATCGATGAAATCTGAGTGATTGCCAGTGCCGAAGTTGCTATGACGATATGGGTGGTAGTTAGGGTGTTGCTATGCACTTGCTAGGGTGTTCTGGGTTGTAGTTACTTGGTTATTTTGAGTGGTTTCTCACTAATACAAGTCAGTCTTTCCAGCCATTGGTTGAGCCAACAACTGACATGCAAGAGTTTACTCTTGAGGAAGTCAAACTACCAATAGATTATTTATATTTAAGATTATATATAGATATAGATTTTTCAAAATAAACCAGATTTGCAATATAGCTTAGTGTAAGGTTATTTAATTGCAAGGGCTCATTGTGGATTTCCTCCAAAATAAAAGCTGGATGGATTTATTGCTTCAAAGTAAGTTAAGACAACAATAAATATTAATATTATTTAAAAATATATATTATTACATTATTTTTCCTATTTTACAGTAAAACAGAAATACTTATTTTGTTTAATATTAAACAAATATATATATATATATATATATATATTTGCAGCCCTACAATCAAGCACAGCAAACCTGGAGCTTTCAAAAAATATATATATATATATAAATTGCAATTTACACTTTTTACCAAACAATTCACAATTTACATTTACATTTACATTATTTTTTTTTTTTATTGACAGACAATTGAATTGCCTGAATAGTGGAGCACTATATATTAAACTAGTACAAGAAAGTATTTTAATATTGCAAAAAAAAAACATACTTCATCTTTAATAACCTCCATTTAGACAATACAGGAATACAATAGGTGTAAAATGTGAACAATAAGTGCATCAACAGGATGAAAAGAGTTGTGTTTGCAGAAGTAAAGCATAAAGTCTCAAGTAAAGGGACGTCAGTGTCAGACTGCATGAGAAACTCAGCTTTCAGCCTCTTTGTCAAGCGTGTGCATGTGTGGCACATTTCATAAAGCATCATTCTCTCAGCCAACAAGTTTATGTAAAAGTGATTAACCGTAATTAAGCCATAATTACTCTGATTATCCAAGTCGCAGCAAATTACGGCAGCCCATGTGAAGCACTGTCGGGACGAGGAGGCGTGTTTGAGTCTTACCCATGATGCACTGCTCATCTCACGCTCTGTGGTGTGGAAGGATGTTTGGATGATTCCCACTTTTAAACCCTCAGTCTAAGTGTATACAGGTGTCTAATGTACTTCAAAAACTGGCCAAATTGCACATTGACGGTTTTACAAGACAAGAATAAATAACGAGACAAGGCGACGCATTGAAATTATGAGAGAAATTGAATAGAGAAAACCAAATTGATAGAGCTGCACGATTCTGGATTAATTGAGAATCCCAATTTCGATTAATTGAGATCACGATTCTCCCATGATTCTGAACGGACAACTAAAAGTAAAATGTAATTTACTAGAGGTTCTGACAAAATGTTAATTGCTGCAGTCTATTTAAAACGTTTAATGAATCTGAATTAATTAATTTAAAAGATCGTTTTGATTGAATGATTCAATGACCCACTCAAAGACTTTTTCATTACTGGATGAATCAGCGTTTTTGAACGAATCTCTTGAATGAATGATTCAATGACAAATACATGTTTTAACAGTCACTTGTCGCCACCTACTGGTGTAACGATGTAATCGATTCAATCTTTATTAGAAGCGCCAAGTTACTTTCAAAAGGTGATTCACTCTATTTTGATCGCTACCGTAGACATCAGTGTTTTTATCCGAGCTATAAACTTTTAACTTAGTGCTTCTGTGATCATTTGAGTATTTGTAACACAGAAATAATGATAACGTGTGGTTGAAAAGACTGTTTCACATATACATGACAGATTTGACTGTTTCCTGTGATTTTGTCAAAGGATTAATAGACACAAGCGAATCATTGTCATTTAGGAATCAGATCGCGTGAGTGTTTGGATCGAGATCGCCATATTTTAACGGTTATTCGTGCAGCTCCACTTGATGCCATCCATAGGAATTGGTGTGACGGTGGAAAGTGAATTGTTGAATCAGAAACCAAAAAAGTTTCTTTTAAATGGCACACAATTCAGAAATCCTACAAAATTGCCACACAGAGAGAGAACACACAGAACAGTAAATGATTAATGTATTTTAAATTGTTACATAGGCTATAAATTGCAACTAAAGCTATAAATTGAAAGTGAAAAATAAAACTGAAATGGCAGAGTTTGGCACATAATAAAACAGACAGCAAAGGGCCCTGCATACACACATCCGTCAGAATCACCGGCTGCGGTTTCACAACTCAAGAACAAAAGACTCGCCAGCCAAGACACTGACCTTTCCAGTCCAACACAGAGACTGCAGAAGGGAAGCCAGTCTTCAATATTTATTGTACAAAGCACACACACACACACACACACACACGCAGGATGGGTCGTAACGCCAGCTGAAGTCTCGACGCATGCCAGCAGTGACGGAGGCCGAGCAAATCTATCTCATTTCATTTGAGTCTGGCTCCTCTTTTCTGGCACATAAATAATGCATCAGTCGGAGGCCTCTCTCGCTCTCTCGCTCGCTCTCTCTCTCTCTCTCTCTCTCGCTCTCTCTCTCTCTCTCTCTCGCTCTCTCTCTCTCTCTCTCTCTCTCTCTCTCTCTTGCTCTCTCTCTCTCTCTCGGCTCCCCTGAGCGGCCCCTGCTCTCCCCGTTACACCGCTCTCGATTAATTACACACTTTAATGAGCTGCATTATTAATGGGGCTCTTACTTGGCAGTTTAAGGAAACGCAGCGGAGCGCTCAGCGCTACCAGCTTCTAATTCTCATTAAAACATCACACGAGGCTTGTGGGACAGCACACAACATCTAGCCCTACTGGATTTATCTCCTCACATGAAAAGAGGATGGAGAAATGAAACAACGTCATGAGGGAAGATTCAATAATAGGACGTATAGAGCTGCACGATTAACCCATGGCGATCTCGATTCAAACACTCACGTGATCTCATTTTGCGATTAGTTCATTAGTTACAAATACTCAAATTATCACAGAAGCACTAAGTTAAAAGTTTATAGTTCGGATAAAAACACTGATGTCTACGGTAGCGATCAAAATAGAGTGAATCACCTTTTGAAAGTAACTTGGCGCTTCAAATAACGATCGTATCAATTACATCGTTACACCAGTAGGTGGCGACAAGTGACTGTTAAAAATATGAATTTATTGAATCATTCATTCAAGAGATTCGTTCAAAAACGCTGATTCATCCAGTAATGAAAGTAATAAAGTCAAGTATTTATGAGAGTCGTTGAATCATTCACTCAAAAAGATTTTTTTTTATAATTAATTAAACATTTAAATAGACCGCAGCTGTTAATATTTTGTCAAAACCTCTAGTAAATTATAATAGTTGTCCGTTCAGAATCGTGGTTCACCTATTTATTCAGTTATCGTGCAGCTCTTTAATAGGACGTTCACATGATCATTACATTATGTATCCATTACTTAGGTCTTTTAACCTACTAAGCATCAATTTTGTATTCAACATTCAATAAGCCACATTCAATCAAACCACGGTTAACGATTATGGTCAAAAACCAATAACCACTGTAAATATCACTAACTAAAATGTCAGCAAAATGATAAAATACAGCAACATTCAATAAACAATAAGTAACTGTATTAATGTCTTAATTTATTAATTAATGACAAGACACACTTTGAATGTTGGTTAATGGAAAATGACTCCAAAGGTCAGGCGAATGACATTAAAACATAAGATTAAAACTGGCAGTGAGCTTTTATAAAACAGAGAAAAGAGTTCCTAGAACGAAATCAAGACATTAAATGTGTTCCATGTGGCCCACATTAGCACAAGCATTTTAATTACTACCTTTATTGAGAAAGTGTATTTTAAGCCTAGGCCTCAATGGAGCAACTATGACAATAAAAAGCATCTGACATGCATAAGGAAAACTCTGAAACAGGGTAAAACTGCATGAGATATCTGCACTTGGATTGAGGCATTGTTGTTCATATTTGGAGCTACATAAATATCTTTTTCTTTGTGTTTGCCAGTGAAGCTCTGTCTGCGTCTGTCTGATAGCGTCTCTGAGATGAGCTTCACAGCTGCAGAGAGAGAGAGAGAGAGAGAGAGAGAGAGAGAGAGAGAGAGAGAGAGAGAGAGAGAGAGAGAGAGAGAGAGAGAGAGAGAGAGAGTCCCGCGGGTCCTCCATTTGTGCTGGAGACGTTGGCAGAGCGACTTTCCTCCTGCCATTCAGAGACATGTAACACAACACATCAAAACACGTCACCTTCCATTAACACACAACCCTCCACATAAACAGGAGAGACTTCAAAATGACCAGAAATACCCTGAGAACAACATCTCAGCACACCCTGAACACAGCCAAGACGGATGCACGATGCGACACTTGTGAATCGATTCGAATAAATCCAGATGTTTCTTTGTTGAAAAATTCGATGTTAATTTATAAAAAAAAAACGGAAGAAAAAAAAAAAACATGAAAAAATAAGAAATATAAAAAAATATAAGATAATATCGATAGATACCGATAAAACAATCTCTAATATTGGCCGATAATCAATATGTAAAAAAAAATCTTTGTGTTTTAAATTAACTTGTGAACATTAGATTATAGAAAAGTTCATCTAAATGTAAAAAAGGACAAATGAGAGTTTCCAATATGGGCAGATACCGATAAAAAAATGTAATAATCTAAATTAAACAAATCAATAATATTGGCAGATAATCAATATGGAAACAATATGGAAAAAATTCTAAGCTATTGGGTATAAATATATATTTTTTTTAAATAAAAACACCAAAAACAAACATCAATCATTTATAAATGTGAATTGAGGCATCACGATATTATAATGTACAATTTGAAAAATTAATATTCATTTTGAGATTTGACTGAGACGAGTTATTAAATTATTATTGTTTTAAATTAACTTGATGATACATCAAGTGATAGAACATTAGATGATAGAAAAGGTAAATAAATACAAATATATACCGATAAACTTAAAACAATCTCAAATTTTGGCCAAATTTCAATATGAAAAATGTTATATTGTGCATCCCTACTAAAACTATTTAACTATTAACTATCCTAAAACTATTAAAAATGTTTTCGGTAACTGAAATAAAGCTGAAATAAAATAAATTATAAATATTAGATCAATAAATTTAAACTTAAACAAAAATTAGAAATGCTGCCTTGACAATTAACTGAAATATAAGTTCAGTTGAGAAGTTGAAATATAAATACTAAATATGCTAAAACTGAAAATAAATTAAAGCTCTATAGTAATACAAAAAAATGAAAATGATTAAACATGAAATTTCATAAACAAACTAAAATGAAAACTGAAAATATAAAAATAAAAGATAATTCAAAATATTTATAAATAGGCTACTATAATATTGTATAAATACTAAAATAACACTGTTTCAAACAAGGAATATCTATTTTTCGGTGACAGTCGCACCCGGTGAAGATGTGTGTGTTTTGGCTGTGAATGAATCTGCTCCATCAAGCAGAGGCCTCCCACCATCCTGTCATCTCAAACCCATGAATAGTAATGCGTGACCCACACACACACACACACACACACACACACACACACACACACACCAAGTGTCCACAGTCCGGGCGGATGAGAATATTTCTCTCCGGACCCCAGACACACAGGCCCTGGGGACAAACTCCATCAGCGGCGCGAGGACTCCACCGGACACTCATTACACCAGCACTATCTGGGTCACGGAGCAGATGCAAATGTAGGTCACGGGAAACTCCTGCTGTCAATCAAAACGGCTGAGAGTGAAAGATCACGCCTGCTCTGCTGGATCACAGGTCATCCGAGAGGGGAAGAGATGAATTTTTGAAGAGCCTACATCAGGCGAGCAGAGGCCAAAGGTCACGAGACACAGAGGACACCTCCGGCAAATTAAAACCTCGGAGTCAAAGTCATTAACGGCTTTAATTTGATCCAGTCCAGGAGTGAAGTGATGTTTGGTCATGTCAATAGTTTGGGGTCAGTAGGATTTGTTTATCTTTTTTAAAGAAATTAATACTTTTATTCAGAGAGTGTGCATTAAAGTGACAGTAAAGACATTTATAATGTTACAAACAATTTTTGTTCTTTTGAACTCTCTATTATTAAGAGAATTCTGTCACACTGTATCACTGATATATGAAGCAGCGCAAGTGTTTTCAACACTGATAATAATCAGAAATGTTTCTTGAGCAGCAAATCATCATATTAAAATGATTTCTGAAGGATCATGTGACACTGAAGACTGGAGTAATGATGCTGAAAATCCAGCTTTGATCACTATATCACAACATATATTCACATAGGAAACAGATGTATGTAATATTTCACTGTATTTTTGACCAAATAAGTGCAGCCTTGCTGAGCAGAAGAGACTTCTCTAAATAACTCACTGACCCCAAACTTATACTTACATCAAAGTTTGCCATTCACAATCCATTTTAACTCCATAATCACATTTACAACAAGTGAAACAGAATACTGTCGTTTCAGAGGCGACAGTTACTTTGTAACAGTTACAGTTAAAGCTACACTGTGTAATTTTTTAAGTTGATTCTTAGCAAAAAAACACTTTGTTCTTTCAAAATGATATGTGCTCATTAATGTGTAATTACTTCTACCAACTAATCAAGTATTCTCGTAAGCGTAGAATCTGCCATTTAGAATACATACGAGTGAGCCGCTCGAATGGTGGCAGCCATGTTGCGCCTCCATCTTGAAAATACATTAGCCAAAGAGGGACATACCTGGAAATTCAAGCTTCGCCCTTCACGTTTTTACACTCAGTGGCACCGTGACGAATGCGAGGGGGAGATTACTCGTGAGATTTGAAATAATACGGCCACCGTAGGAGTTAAAACGCCCTCGGAATGGGAGGGGCTGGAAAGTAATATTCAGTTGGTAGTCATAAACAATTTCACCGCTAGATGGGAGAAAATCCTACACAGTGTAGCTTTAAGTTGTTACATTCGAATACATGATTACAAAGACAGACATTCTATTTAGAACCAGGCTTGGGAGGATTACTTTAAAAATGTATTCCGTTACAGTTACAAATTACTTCATAAAAAAAGTATTCAGTAACGTAATCCAAGTACTATAATATGAAAGTAATGTAACTGATTATTTTTGGATTACCTCAAGGTCACGTATATAAATAAAGTCAAGCAAGAAGAAATATTATAAAAATAAAATAAAATAAACTTTTATTTATTAAGAATTTGGTCCAGTGTACAATATTTGCCAAAATATACACACAGGCCTGAATATATATATAACTAAAATAACTAATTTTTAACTAAAAAATAAAAACACAACATTTCAATTTTTGACACAATCCACATATTAGTTTATTTTAAATAGGCCTACATGTTGACTAAAGCCGTGATCTTTCTTAATTTGCCTGACTGGACTTGTGGCGTTGGCAGTGGGAGTTCCCCTACGAGACAGCGGACATCCCGTTACGTGAGAAAATATTAAGAAAGGACATTTTGGGTACTAAAAAAGCTACTCTCCTAATTTCTACAAAATAGCAGCGGAATTTCCATGAAATAAAAGCGATTTTACCCGCAGGCAGCATCGTTTCTACTAGCAGCAGTGATTCAATCTGCATCTGAGGAGATTGTAGACAGCTGTTATTTGCGCATGCACCAGCGCGTGGCACACGTGAGGCATTACTGTCAACAGAACCAGGAACTACTGTATAATCAAGCAGCGCTTAATATAGTGTTATGATGCCAAAATACTTATTTATTTAGTTTTAAATGAAACCATTGTAATCCTGAAAGTATTCCCCCTTTTTTCAAAATGTAACTATAATCTGATTACTACGTTTTTTGACGTAACTGTAACGGATTACAGTTACTGGATTTTTGTATCCTGATTACATAACGCCGTTACATGTATTCCGTTACTCCCCAACCCTGTTTAGAACACTGATGAATCGGTCAAAGTAAGATTCCGTTGACTTCTCTGGTTCCACTAACCCTCACTGCGAACCCCATCTTAGCGAAGCCCACTAATTAAAAGAGTCTCTCTGTGATTGATTCCAGAGGCTAATAACACCCCGGGATGCTTTTGTCTTATTCTGAGAAAGTTGAGCGCGTTCTGAAGTAACCGACTCCAGCTGTCTCTGAAGGATTCCTCCAGCGGAATGATAAAATCACTCTGACCTAGATGCTGCGGCCCTCATGAGACTTTCTCTCACAAGCCTCCCTTCCGCTGCGCTCTATGAATACGTAATTCTAATTTATGAAGCAGGCACTAGTGTGTGTGTGTGTGTGTATATATAAAAATACACAGTCACGCACATACTCTGATGCCTCTATGCATGCATGTATGCCGTTGTCCTAGTCAATCATCGCGCTCCATCGTGTTGTTCTCCTTCAACAGAACCTTGTGATGTCGGTAGAAAAGTATAGCGGTGCCGGCGCTGACGGAGGAAAGTTCCAGGAAAAAACTGACAGTCCTTGTTCGGATAGAAAAGGCATCATGGAGGAAAAATAAAGAATTCAGAAGGAGCATTTCAGATGCACTCATTGTGTTCAAGCACAAAAAAAACATAGGAATGAAACGCTGGCAGATGTGTTTGGAAAGGACACACACACACACACACACACTTGATGCACAGGTCTGACAGTCTCGAGAATAATCGTATGTTAATGCTGACGGCCTGTATTTACCCTGAAGTGCACTCGGATGATCGTCGGAGAGAACGTTTCCCAATCGGAGAGAAAGAGAAAGAGAGGACTGAGGAAGAACTGCGAGTGTAAAGCAGTGAGAGAATCTTTGAGCACCGGTAGCATGGATGACAATTTTGCAGTTTCCTGAGAAGACGCCACTTTATAATTGTGCCGAAGCGGCATCGTGGAAAGATGAAGACTCGTTTACCTCACGAGAAACAACCTGACAGTGATGAACACTTCCTAGCAATAAGGAAAATGTGCCATTTTACCAGACAGAATTACAGAAATAGGTTCATAATGACAGAGAGATGCTGAAGCCCCATTCACATTTCACACAGACAGCTGTTCTTACCTGACCAGGTGCTGGACTTCTGTCTGCACTCCTATTGGTCAAAACTGCATTGAGTCGCTGCTCATTTGCATTTACAGTTGCAGTTCCAGAATCAAGCATGGATTGTTACTGAGTGACAATAATAAGTTAAAGGAATAATTCCCTTGAAAAATGAAAAGCCTGTCATCATTTACTCACCCTCATATCATTCTAAACCTGTAAGAATTTCTTTCTACAGATGAACACAGATCTATCAGTGCAAAAGTAGCTGAACTCTTGAACTCTTTAAGTTAACTTGTGAAACTACACATTGCATTGTGTATGCGGTTTCACAATGAAGCAACTTTGATGATCATAAGAGCCAATCAAGTGATAATACTATGGTACTTTCATATAGCCATGGCTCTTCCATATTCACATATAAATGGCATTTGCATTGTAATCCAAGGTATTTCAAAGAATACCATAGTATTATAATGGTACCATGTCCACAAAACATGCAGGAATGGTCAAGACAAACGGCTGAGCTTCAGAATGAGGAAGAAAGGGGATTGAAGTGACTTTGGACGTGGGATGGTTGTTGATGTCAGACGGACTGGTCCGAGTATTTCAGAAACTTCAGATTAGCTGGGATTTTCACACACAATCATCTCTAGGGTTTACAGAGAATGGTTCGATATCCATTCTAGTTTTGTCCAGTGAGCGTCAGTGAAAACGGCTTGTTGATGTCAGAGTTCAGAGGAGAATGACCAGACATGACCAGACTGGTTCAGCTGATAGAAAGGCAACAGTAACTCAAATAAGCACTCGTCTCAACCGAGGTCTGCAGAAGAGCATCTCTGAACACACAACACATCAAACCTCGAAGCAGACGAGCTACAGAAGCAGAAGAGACACACACACACACACCGGTGACGCTCCTGTCAGCTGAGAACAGAAACTGAGGCTATAATTCACACGGACTCACCATAACTGGACAAAAGAAGATTGGGAAAGTGTTTTGGATTTTCTATTTCTGCTGCAACATTCAGATGGAAGGGTCAGAATTTGGCGTAAACAACATGAAAGCATGGATCGTCCTGTATCAGCGGCTCAGGCTGCTGGGGGTGTAATGGTGTGAGGAGATTTTCTTGGCACACTTTGGGCCTTTAGTGCCAGTAGAGCATCTTTAAAACGCCACATCCTGAGTATTGTTTCTGACCATGTCCCTCTCTTCATGACCACAGAGGACTCATCGTCTGATGGATACTTCCAGCAGGATAACACACGTCACAAAGCTCAAATCATCTCAAACTGGTTTCTTGAACATGACAGTGAGTTCACGAAACTCAAACGGCCTCCACAGTCTCCAGATCTCGATCCAATAGAGCAGCTTTGAGATGTGAAGATACGGAAGATTCGCATCATTGATGTACAGCGAAAAATCTGCGATGGTATCATGACAATATGGACCAAAATATTCAACCTTATTGAATCTCTGCCACGAAAAATTAAGGCAGTTCTGAAGGCAAAAGAGTCCAACCCGGTCCTACCAAGATGTACCTAATAAAGTGGCCGGTGAGTGCATATTACAAATATTTTTGGCTCTTTGACAAACTGCTTTTGTTCCTCATTTGTAATTTTCTTTGGATAAAACAAAGTGTCTGCTAAATGCAAAAAAAGTCAATGTAAATGTAGTAACTAACAGGGCTGTAATCTCCATTAGTCGATTATTTGGTCGATACGTTCTGGCTCGACCAAAATTCTGATTGGTCGATTTTTTGCCGCGTTCATTTCATTAGTTTTGTCGCGTTCATTTCATCAGTTTTGCCGCGTTCATTTAATCAGTTTTGCCGCGTTCATTTAATCAGTTTTGCCGCGTTCATTTCATCAGTTTTGCCGCGTTCATTTCATCAGGTGGAAAGCACTAACTGCTAATGGGGGTGTTTTCAGAGCACCGCTGTTTCACAGGTAACAGTCTGTCTTCAGAACACCCCCCCCCCCCTTGTTTTCACTTCTTTTGGATTAGCCCAACCCACCCGGAGAAGAGAGACAGATTGAAGAAAGTAGGCTACTAGAAGGTTTGCTGAATATTATTACTTGATCTGGTTTGTTTAATTTATTTATTTATTTTTATTAAAGTGGACGTGCCTTTTGTGTTTAAGAGTAAAAGCTTTAAGTTAATAGTCTATTCGTGTCTCAGCCGCGAAGCTGAGCTTACTATGTTCGCGAGCTGCACAGAGCGGCTGAAATGATAGTGTCTGTCAGTTATTATAATACATATGACAAAAACAATTGTCTAAATTATGTTACATATTCCTCAAAAGTTCTTGTCATGATATCACTAGTTGACAACATAGTAGGCTACTATTTTCGGAAATCATAGGCTCTGATCTGATATTGCACAGGTGCACGTGAAGCAACGCTGCCAGAGCCGACAGACTCGTGTGTCAGACTCATTTCAGTGCAAAATAATTACGTCAAAAACGATTTAAAACTGCAAATAGCCTACTATTTTTTTTATGTTTATTTATAATTCATTTAGGCGGACAACAAGTCGCACAGTGCGCAGCTAATTAATTTAAAGTTTTTTTTTTTCCCAACGTCATTTTTAGTCGATTTTTAGTCGAAAATTTCAGGACTTTAGTCGACCAAGATTTTCTTTGGTTGATTACAGCCCTAGTAACTAAACAGACTATTTATAATTTTACTAACCCTCAGCCTCCTCACCCTAAACTGATGCATTACTTCAACCCTGTCACAGTGAGTTTGGAATTTATATCCTTACAATTTGAATAGACAATAGAGTAAATCCTGATAGTATCACACCTAAAAAATATTAACAAAAAAAAAAGTTTTAATGGCTGAAAGCCAATGAAAAAAATCTAAATCAAATCTATAAAATGTGAAAAAAATGAACTTTATCCCCAAAAGTCGCTTAACTGCATGTAGCTTTACAACCGACAGCTTTAAAGAATCTTCCCAAGCATCCCTGCTCTGCACCGCCCTTGGCAATGACATAAACATCAAATCTGAGTCAAAACAGCCATAAAATAAAACAGATTGTCACAACTCCATCTTCGCCTCATAACATTCACACCAGATGATGGGAGACATTCAAATTATAAATGGGCAAAAATGACAGGGGCTTTCATAAAATAAAAAAAGAAGAAGCTCATTTGCCTTTAAAGGTGACGGGATTTCCATAAAAACAAAAGAGCTGGTGAATAAACCCTTTAATGACACCACCAGGGCCTTTCGGTTTGTCGCATTGTCCCCATGAAGCCTGGAAAGGCAGATGTAGAAATTGATTGCTCTTTCCAGGGGACTGGAGGGGGGTAGAGCGAGCTTTCTAAAAATAAGGCATCCGAACGCTGTGTATTGTGTGTGTGCGCTCTATCTGCCGGTGTGATAAAGTCACTAGCAGCCCTTTATCGGCCGGTGAGGGGAAATATGCCTCCGCCAGATTACAGCCCAACACTCTGCCAAGGTTATAAACAGCCTGTTATCTGCCGCGCAAACACACAAATCCACACACTATCAGCACCCAAACATATGGGCCACACACACACACACACCAGACCTCAGCCTCTGACGGATACGCCACATACATAATCACACGCGTGCACGCCTATTGCATTATACTGACCCTGAAGTCAATCACTATTGAGCGCAAAACTAAAGCATGCAGCGTGTTTGTTTTGCATGCTCAGTTTTGGCGCATGTCTTTACCTCAGAGAAAGCTTCTGGCAGCACTAAAAGGGCCTGAAGTCTATTCTGCCGCTCTCAATGGGCTCTTTCTTCCCCGTCCCGTCTCATTCTGCGGCTTTTGTTGCTTGTTTGTGTTGATCTGCATGGCAAATTAGATGAATCCGCTAGCACTGCGCAGAAAACACATTTAATGGAGACAAAGAGCTGTCATCTGGGAGCAGAGTGAACGACGGCTAACAAACACACACTGGCTAATCAATAAGAAGCAAAACATCCACGTTCAGTCAAAACTAAAACAACTTTGGCATCCGTATAGATGGAGAACTGAACAAATGCAGTTCAGAGCGTTATCGTGAGTGTTAATCGATAGCCTCCTCGGTGATATCACGTTGTCTCCAGCATCAAGGTGTGTGTTTTGACTCGAGGGAGCTCGCATGAGACGTCTTTGAGCCGTGGTGAAGCGACCTTGGCTATCCTGCGCTAGATTCCTGTTCTCTGAGCTTCAGCGCTGATGTTAAAAATGGCTTTTCCCTCTAGATTAATGACTCAGGAGGGAGCAGACCATCAGCGAGAGTCAGGATAGAAGAAGAAACACACACACCACACACACTGAAGGAGCAACAACAGAATGATTTCAAGAATATGAGACTAGCAAAAACAGGCTCAGCTTTTCTCTAGGCCAGGGGGTTTCAAACTTTTCAATGTCAAGGCCTTCTTAAATATAAAAGCATGAACAAAATGCTTTCATTATATATGTCCGTTTATTCTGTGTGAGAAATTACCAATTCAATTGTAAAAGACAACAAAATAAAATAATTATTTCCCAAATTAAATATCACTAAAATAATATCTATAAATAAATATATCAATAAGAAATATATAATTTTTTTGTATATATATAGACTATATATATACAATTAATATAATTTACAAAAAAAATATATAAAAAAATATAATATTTATATATAACTACATATACATATTTATAATCTATAAATAAAATATATTTATTTTGTGTGTATATATGTAGGCTATACATTTTTATTTTCATAAATAATATATAATTATATATATATATATACAGTATGCATACAGTAGTATATATTTGTTTATATTATATATAATGATATAAATATATACTATAATTATTTACATATTTATAAAAATAAATATTTGCCCTTGCTCATTTTTTTCTGCAACTATATTTGTTTACACTGGTTACAGACAAAATCAGCAAAAAATGTTTAACAAGCCCTAACATTTTCGTTTGTAGGATGAACTGGCACAGTGCGGACCAATTATCTGCAAAAGACAGCATGGCGCGACTGACCGCTCCGATCGCACAGCACTGCATGAAACTATGTGAAGAGACCCATATGAATATATTACACTAGCACAAAAACTGAATATTTCATACACTTGAAGCAACCAAAGTGTTTGTGCTCTCTGTAATGATGAGGCATGGAGAGAGGGAACGGAAGAACGTCCTGATAGATGAGTACTGGTAGACAACTACAGCAGAGCGTTAATGAGTGGAGGGTTAAAAAGAAACGCGTCTCGTTCCTCTTGTGTCTCCTGCACTGCCAGTCGATCTGTGATCTGAATATCTCTGCCTTCATAAAAGATTCAAGCACTATTGACTTCCTGGTTTGGTTTCCCCTGCATAGCATCAACTCGCAGACATTCATCCGAACCTCCACAGGAACAACAGCACACACTTAATGAGGATGAGGATGAGGAGGAGGAAGAGCTTCATACAATCTCCTGTTTCCTAACAGAAACATGTCAGAGAAACAGCCCCTGCTAAACACGCATATGCGGATGATGTGTTTTAAATATGGATGTGCAAATCTACATATTAGTCAGTGGGAAGAAGTGGTCGACTAGCTGGTCTAGTCACCATGAAATCAAAATTCTTGTGTTTTTATGGAATATTCCAGTGTTTATTTTAAGATTTATCCATGCACATCATTATTGTTTTAAATTCATGTTCCTCGTAATCTTGAATCAGAAAAACTTCCTCTTGCAGCATCTCTTCTCTTCTCTGATGACGAGGGCGGGGCAACCTGTCACTCACACGAGATCCACCAATAGAAAACCACAACCATCCAATCAATTCCTCCCAGACAAAATCAAGCCCCGCCCACATTTGTTCTTAGAAGCGTTTCATTCGGATATACGTCACAATAGAGAAGACGAGCGCAACTTCTGTTTCATGCTGACTTTAAAGAAGCTCTGTATAAACACGCTGATTTAGCATCATATCCACACGTTTCTTCTGGGCCGTTCACATGTTCAAAAGCGTTTAAGGGAGATGACATCTTAAGACAAATTAAGCTAGTCAATAGAGGTGGACGATATGATCAAAATCATATTTTAAGATAACAATATAATTCATACAGCAAGCTGGAATGAGTAAATGCCAACAATGAACTATTACTTTAATAAAGTGTATCATGTAATTAAATATACAGCCAAAATGTATTTTTAAAAAACTGTGTGGTTCACTTTAATGCTAAAAACATAAGA
Organism: Squalius cephalus; assembly: GCF_949319135.1. Taxonomy (NCBI): domain Eukaryota; kingdom Metazoa; phylum Chordata; class Actinopteri; order Cypriniformes; family Leuciscidae; genus Squalius; species Squalius cephalus. Next base: position 42,144,625 of record NC_137131.1, read on the forward strand.
TTATCAGAACATGGATAATTAAAGGCTGAACATGCAACAACTGGATGTCCAGCAGACCAGCACATTAATATGCTAAAAGAGAATTTATGAGTATTTCCGCTCATGCTGCTGATTTGAGAGTGTCGTTCTATAAAGTTTAAGATGTCACCGCAGGGTCATAAAACGGACCCAGCACAACGCGCCGTCCATTTAAACATACCAATAAAGTCTTTTATTCTTGGACCTGCGATAAAGCGCTCTTTGAAACGGTCATCCTGGGGGTAATTGATGACTTTATAGTCATTATGGTCTTTCTCAGGGGACTGTTTCTGCTTTAACCATTCAGACCAGAGACCATGACACTCACATAACGGACACAACATACACAACCTCTCTTTCACTGCGAGAAACTGCCATCAATGTCCATTCAGAAGATGATTTTCATCCTGCACGTCCTTCTCGTGATACGAACAGTCGCCTTATTACAAGCGCGCACCCCAACCTTGAGCTCAAACTGGGATGTAATTATTTAGAGACAATTTGCCATTTGGCTCATATAAATCATGTGAAAACACACCTCAGTGTAACAGGTTTAATCACAGCGGGCGGCTTTGATCTCTAATTACACACTAATAACCTGCAAAAATTCAAAGAGTTTAGAATTTGACATTACAGTCATGTCAATTCTCCAAAAAATATGAATCATTTATTCATTTACAAATACAATTCAAAGTAAACCTTATGGTATTTTTTTTTTTTAATGAACAAGAAAAAAAAAAAGAACAGCAGAACAGCAACACGAAACATAGAAACTGCATGAATTTCTCTTCTACTGAATCTCTCATTACAGTGCTTTGCAAAAGCTATAATTATATAAGATATACTGAATATCTGATTGGCCATAGCAGAAATCATCCTCGCATAAATCTGTCTGAATAAAGCCACTGGCAGCTAACTGGAGTCTGGACACATTTCCACTGATAATACGCTGCATTTTATTACCGTATTGTTCTGAATATAAGACAACCCTGATTATAAGACGTAACTTTTGGAAAAGGCTTTTTGATGAAGAAAACCTATTGTGTGCATTATTATCATGTAAAAGTCTAAACCCTGAATATAAGACGAAACGTTTTTTTTTTTTCTTAAAAAAAAAACAATGTCTTATATTTGGAACAATACAGTCCAAAAATCATCCATCCATCCATTATTCATCCCTCCATCCATCCAATCATTCATCCATCCATTATTCATCCTTCCATCCATCCAATCATTCATCCATCCAATCATTCATTCATCCATCCCTCCATCCATCCAATCATTCATCCTTCCAACCATCCATCATCCATCCATCCATCCAATCATTCATCCCTCCATCCATCCAATCATTCATCCCTCCATCCATCCAATCATTAATCCATCCATCAATCTAATCATTCATCCATCTATCCATCCATCATCCATCCAATCATTCATCCATCCATCCATCCATCATCCATCCATCCAATCATTCATCCCTCCATCCATCCAATCATTCATCCATCCATCCATCCAATCATTCATCCATCTATCCTTCCATCCATCCATCCATCCAATCATCCATCCATCCATCCAATCATTCATCCATCCATCCAATCATTCATCCATCCATCCATCCAATCATTCATCCATCAATCCATCCATCCAATCATTCATTCATCCATCCATCCATCCATCCATCCATCCATCCATCCATCCATCAACCAACCAAACAACTAACCAACCAACTAATCAATCAATCAATCAATCAATAAGGAGTAAAAAATAAGTTAATGTAGTTTTAATAACTGTAATATTTAAAAAAGTTTTTTGTGTGGTAAACCTCATAAAACATCTGGTAGATTTCTTTAAAACCAGCAAAAAAAATAGTTGCTAACCGGAGAAGAAAGATAAACTTAATTGATATATTTGGTGAAAAAAAATCTGAAACAAAAATACTGCGCAAGAAATAACGTTTTCCAGTGATAGCGATGAGACTCTGAAGCAAAACCGCCTGATGGAAAATCTGATGTTCTTTATGGATCTGCGCGAGCAGCTTTTGTTTTCCTGAACTTTGGCTGCTGAGTCCAAGACTGTCGAGAGCTTCCTGAAGTCAAAAACCCGGGACGGCTCGACAGCTCCGGTGTGGAAAATCATCACAGATTTCTGGACGAGGCACAGATGAACATAACGATGAGAAACGCTCATATTTCTCTCTGACGACAAGAATTTCATGAAGTCACCGTACATTGATTAACAGCAGCTGTCGATTTGTTATTCTCCAGTGTCTCTCTGTCAATGATCTGATTGTAGACGCGAGTTCAGACATCAGACATGGAGCTGACAGAGTATCTTCCCACCGCCGGTGTATTGACAGCATGTCGAGTAATGCAGCAACATCTATTTTAATTCAGCGCCTGAATATTAAAGTCTGTCAGAATGAGTCATGGCAAACGAGGGGCAAGAAAGAAGCCATTTTTCAATCTAATAGCCGTTTCTTCTCTTCTACTTCTGGTGTGTGAGCTCTGCAACTTTAATTAAACTTCTCAGTTTACAAAAACATTTATATTTTATTCAAACACTAAAATTACATCAAAAGAAAAGCACAGAGAGACGTCTAACTAAAGTTTTAAAAATGTAATATTGCACAGACATAATCGACTGTGAATTACATGCATATTGACAATGCCATTATGTGCATTTGACTATTCTAGCGCGATAAGCCTTGAGAGAGGACTAAATTATGGTTATTATTATCATAATATGCAAATAAAAATGTTAAACCATGGCTTACAAATGTACAGTGTGAAATCTTAAATACAAAAGAATTCAGTACTAACCAAAGACCCTGGTTTAACACTTTCATGTCTGAAAAGCACAATTTTCTAGATTTTGAGACTTTAATAAAAGACAAAACACCCTTTCCAAACGTATCGAGATGGAAACAATGCAGAATGCATCAGTTTTTGTCTTTCGAAATGCAAAGCTCAAAACGCTCAAGTGACAGGCGTATCTGATGCGAGTCTGTTAGTAATGCAGCGGGTCAATAACAAACGGTTCAATCTAAAGCATTTGGGTTTAATTAGAGGAGCATCTCAAGACCCCACACATTAATCACAGCACACATGTGTCTCTCATATGACAGTCACACAATCACATTTCCCATGTACTGTAGCATACACACACACACACACACACACAAGAGAGAGATGGAAAACTGTAGCTCAACCCACGATACATCATGTTGTTTGAAGAGGGACCGTCTGGGATATTAAATCCACATGAAACACACTTGAATCTCATCCATATTTCCAACAGATACAGATCTGGACTTACTAAAAACATTAGCATAAGCCATTTTGAGAGTGGAAACTAGTGTGATTATCTTTCAGGAACTTTTGTAGCTTCACACACCCTGTGTGAACAAAACATCACCATATGAGTACTTTTTATTAATATAAGAAATTGTGTACGGTACCCTTTTTATTCGGAATATACTATTAATGTTACAAAAGATTATATTTCAAATAAATGCCCTTCGTTTGAAAAATATGAGGCAGAACAACTGTTGTCAACATTGATAATAATCATAAATGTTTCTTGAGCAGCAAATCATCATATAGAAGGATTTCTGAAGGATCATGTGACACTGAAGACTGGAGTCATATATATATATATATATATATATTACTCCTGTTTTCAGTGTCACATGATATATATTAAAATATATTAAAATAGATAACAGTTATTTTAAATTGTAATTCTATTTCACAATTTTACTGTTTTGACTGCAACCCAGTCACACTAAATGTGTCTCTATAGCACGCACTGTGTATATCGTGCAATTTATACATGAAAATAAGTTTTTACATGCATATTAGTGGTGTGGGGTGTGTGTGTGTATTACACGCAATAAAGTGCGTATCATATGTGTGTAAAAACTAATTTTCGCGTATAAATTGCACGATAAACACAGTGCGTGCTATAGAGACGCATTTTCATGAGATCGGCTGGTATCAAATAAATACTTTTTTTCAAAAACACTATAAAATCTTAGCAACTGCTAACATTTGAACAGTAGTGTTAATGTTCACATCCAGCCCTACTGGAAAGATTTCGACTATTTGATCCTGCAGTTCCAGGATCGTCTTCGGTCTGTCCTTGATTTGGGAGTGCAGTCAGTGAAGCTGGAGGGGGTTTGGGTTTTGGTTCTGAACTACAGAGCACACTTGCTCCCTCTCCTGCATAAAGAGAAGGAGGGAACGCAGGAAACACACTTTAATAATTGAGCGGAAGGCTACAGGCAAGGCCTGTCTGAAGGGTAGTACCTCTGAAAGATGCATGTCTCTGGAGAAACTGGTCCAGATCACATGGGCATCGCTTCAAGATGAACCCGAAAACCTTTAAAGTCAACATGAAAAACCGTTCGCCACCCATTTGACTTTCATAATGTGGGATATTTCTGAGTGGAACAGGGCATTGAATGAGAGTGCAATTTGATTTTATCCATTTGGGAACTAATTGGATGGTGAAAATGACTTTAGGGTGGACATAAATCCTGAGCACAAAGTCTATGATGATTTAAATAAGATCTGTACAAATATTCACAGAGACGCAGAGTAGGGCTGCGCAATTAATCGAAATAAAAAACGATATCAACGAACGAGAAGCTTTAAGGGCACACAACAAAATGATATTATGTTTAGTGCTATCAAATCGATTAATCACATCTAACATAAAAGTTTGTGTTTATATAATATGTGTGTATATATATAGTCCCATGTCGCACGGGTATATTTGTGGCAATAGCCAACAATACAATGTATGGGTCAAAATTATCGATTTTTCTTTTATGCCAAAAATCATTAGGATATTAAGTAAAGATCATGTTCCATGAAGATATTTTGTACATTTCTTACAGTAAATATATAAAACATTTATTTTTGTGAGTGAATGCAGCACAATCGCGAACATAAATGGACAACTTTAAAGGCGATTTTGTCAATGTTTCGATTTTTTTGCACCCTCAGATTCCAGATAGTGTATCTCGGCCAAATATTGTCCTATCCTAACAAACCATACATCAATGGAAAACTTATTTAATCAGTAAATTCATTCTGTATACATCTCAATTTAAAAAAAATTACCCATGTGACTGGTTTTGTGGTCCAGGGTCATATGCATATATATGTGTGTGTGTGTGTGTGTGTGTGTCTATAAATCTATATATATATTGCATAAATATCCCACATTATGAAAGTCAAATGGGCAGTAAATAAATGGGTAGCCTAGTAAATAAAGCTAAAAAGCTAAGCGTAAAACATGCTGCTGATATTCCTGACGCAGACGCTGTTCCTGGATTTATCTTGAGGTGTCACATCTCTGATGTGTTGTGTTCGACTGGCCTTGTCATTACCGCTCAGACCTAAATTATTGATCGTGAGAGTTCATCAGCATCACAGTCACGTCCTCGAGCTCCTGATCCGTCCCCAGTACAGCCACTGAAATAATTAGTAGGATTTCTCATTAAGGGAGGATGAAAAAAGAAGGAGGAGAGAAACAGCGGGGGCTGTGGGTGTTAAATATCTCCCCCTGAGAGTCCAGAGCGTTCGGATCATATCCGCTGAATGACAGGCCCTCCACCGCAAAACACACACAGAAACGGGAATAAAACATCAATACAGAGAGAGAGAGAGAGAGAGAGCAGCTCTGACAAAGTAATGAAGAGCGCTACAATCTGAAACCAACATTTATCAGCAGTTTATGTAACAAATCCTATCGCTTGAGTGCTCATGGCCAGCAGAAAATACTACTAAAACTTTCAAGCTTTAAAAGCACATACTGTTTAAAAATGAAGGCATTTATAAATGTTTCAAAAGATTCTATTTCAAATAAATGCTTTCCATTCCTCAAAGAAGAATGCTGGAAAAACATGCATCACGCTTTATATTTAGCAGCGCCACTGTTTTCAACATTGATAATATTTAGAAATGTTTCTTGAGCAGCAAATCGACATATTTGAATGATTTCTGAAGGATCATGTGACACAACGCCTCATATGACATCAAGCCTGATATGACCGCTATGATTATTGCTGGGTTCACTGCAAACGGAAGATGCGTCAGAGCTATTGTGTGACTTTATGGCACAGCTACTCCAAACATACAGAATGTGCATATGGGTGGTTGACATATTTGGCTAAAAAAAGTTTTTAAAAAAAATCTCAATTGTAAGTCATGGAACTCATTGGGTTATATTCTACCAACTCTTATATTTCCAAATATACTGTATATGTGGTCTTGTAGCCTGGGTAAAACCAGACCATTCTCAGTAGTAACTGAGTTATGGTCTGGTAAAGCTTCATTAATAACTCATTTCCAAAGGGGCGTCACCAACGGACGTCGCTCAAATGCCTCTGGGCGCAGTTGGATAGACCTAAAACCAATCAGAGCGATCGTCATCGTGTAAAGCCATATGCTGCGTCCCAATTCGCCTAAGTTACACTACGCCATAAAAGTATGTACTCTTTTTGTGAAGAAAATGTATTTACTTTTGAATGTGTAGCAAAAAAGTAGGCAAGCTTTGGGACATACTACTTCGTCATCTTTATCGGACGGATCTGTCGCGTGCATCCTGTCACGTAAACTGCCCTGTCAATCATCTTGTCACAGTTAAAATCCTCTATTAAATCTAATTTAATTTCCTACCGTTTCGGAGAGAAATGTAGTAGCACGTTCATCTGCCAGTGGGTCTTTCATGGAGACTGTCCTCATGTGTTTGCAATTTGAATATAATAATGCATTTAAAAGTTGAACGGACGTCGCTCAAATGCCTCTGGGCGCAATTGGATAGGATAGACCTAAAACCAATCAGAATGATCGTCATTGTGTAAAGCCCGCCTCAACGTTTCTGATTGGTGCCGCGATTTCGAGGCCATGGAAATGGGCTTGAATGAGCTCTTTGCCAGACTACTTGCAGAGCAAATCTAAATTTGCCGGAAGTTGTCTGGGTTTTCCCAGGCTAGTGGTCTTGTAGATTTTGTCCTGAAATTTACATTTATTCACTAGTTTACTGTCTTAGTGACTAAAATTGTCATATGGTGTGACATGAATGTTATTGTGTATTAAATTAAAAAGGGGTATAATGTAAGTCAATTTATCCTGATTCTTTATCATTACTATATAAAAGTATAGCATTTCTTATGTGCAAATATGTAACATTTTGCATTATTTTACTTTATCAACACTCATAGAAAGACGTTTACTCGTAATCTTTCAATATACTTCAAATTAATTTGGGAATACCTTGTTATAAAAGTACCAAAAGTGCTTGTAACCTTTGCTGGCACTATTCCCCATCTGTCACATTGATGATTTTATGATTAATAACCAAAAAGTCTTAATTTCTTTCAAAATTCTGAATGTCACACGTGTCACGCCATAATATGTATTATATACTTCAAAAGTAGTATTATGGCTATTCTGAATGTATGGCCTCAGCCACCTTGAGGCATCCTGCTCTTGTTTGTCCAAAGACACAATGATTCAATGATGTGTAAATGCTCTTCATTTAGATTTGCTGGTTAGGAAGCATGATACTGTATATTTGAATTAAGGATTAATTGAAAAGTAATGGGAATGTGTTTTTGAGCCTGCCGTTAACTCATCAGAGGAATATGAAGTGCCGTGAAGAGCGAAGGTCCTCACGGGGTCTTCACTAAACAAACAGCCCTTCTCCACGCATGCAAACACGCAAACGCACATCAGGAGTGGCCTTCATTTGGCTATTGAAATATTCTCCCGCTCTCTCGTGTGCCGAAGCGGCTCAGAAGCACTGAGACACGGAACACTAGTTGTGTTGGCAATTATGGTAATGGGATGCTATTAGGCCATGATTCCGTATGAGTGATCTGGGAGAGGGAGCCCCGGCGGAGCAAACGATAACAGAGCGTGTGCTTCTCCTTGATACTGCTCCAGCTTCAGCATTTGCATAATCAACCCTCCCAGTAATGAGGGGTGTGGCCTGAAAGCAAGCTAACACACTAGTCTTATTATTCCTGCAGTATTATAGTATCTATACTGTGCACATTTTCTGAATGCATGGAAAACCCAGATGATCTGCTACATTTGCTAAATTGTGCAACCGCAAACTGCACTGGATAATGTGTCCCACAATGCACTGGACCTGCATGACGATGAATGAATTAATTAAAAGTAATTAAAAGTTTCCTCTGTGACTCATTATGTGATCATGCTGCAAAATGATTATGCTATTTCAAGGGTTCATAATTTTGTGTTGGAGTCTCCTACAATAGGTTTACATGCATCCAAGGTTAAAGCAAAAAAACACTTTCTCACATAAACATACATATATATATATATATATACACACACACACATCTACATCTACATCTACATTATATATATATATATATATATATATATATATATATATATATATATATATACACACACACATGTATATATGTATATAACTAATATATCTAAAATAATGTGCTCTGCTTCACGTTCTACTTTTTGAAAAATAATATAGGATAACTATATATACTTATGCATATGCATATACTATGCAGTGTTCAGTATGTAGTAAGCTATCACTTGATTCTGAACACAACCTGAGTCTTCATTAACAGACAGGAATCTCTCTATATCTCTAAGCCCCGCCCCCAACGTCCTTCAACACACACACACACACACACACACACACACACACACTCCCAAAGGAGACACACAACTCTGATGAATTGATTGACACCATTTCCATCTGCTAGTGCTGTCAGAGAAAGAGAGAGAAAGAGATACAGGGGCCATTTCTGTTTCATTTCTACACACACACACACACGCATGAACAAAACACACACCACACCCATTTACCAGCGTCAAAAAACTGAAATCATGCACATCATTAAAATACAACTGCAGGATTTTATATCAAGTTCTGTCCTTACAAAATGTCCTATATGATGGTGTCATGATACAGAGATTGAATGGTAATCTGAATAAAAACGCACTGGTTGTTCTTCTGAATATCTTGAACTAGCGTAAGCTGATCTACAGTATCTGGACCGACTGGTCTGGGTTGATGGTTTTAAAGCGGTTTTGGGGAAATTTCAGCAAACGAATGACCGGCTAGACCTGCAAACCACTTTTAATCTGTTTATTTTCAGCAGGGAAAGCAGAACTGAAACGTCACCGCACAACTCAATAACACGTCCACATCCGTCACGCTTCTATCATGACAACTAAATCAGCGCAATTAGCACGCCATGCTAAGCGCTAACTATTCCATCAAAAACAGACAAATGACCTAAATCTCACTGTATGAAGAGGAATTTCAGTCTCTCATTTTATGATGAACAGAATGTGATCTTTAAATACATTGCTTTTGACATTTATGATATTAATAAGAGAAGCTAATTTTATTGTGAACGTGTCTCAATTTGCTCTCTAGCTCAAAACTATGTACCTTACCTTTCTGTATGGTCTGATTAAATAAACTTCTGAGTAGGGATGCACATACAGATATGAACATTTTGGACAATACGATAACCGATAATTCTTTGTATTTGAAAGCAGATAACCAATATATTTGCCAATAAAGCTAAATCCAAATTTGTATATAATTTTTGAGAGCCTGATTACAAAAACAAAAGCCTCACCATTAAAATCCATGTCCCAAGCACACATTTATAATGTTCTCATTATAAATCTAAGTAGCCGATATGACAGATTTGCGCTGCACATGTTGCACTTTACCATATTTTCCTTTCAAAGTGATTCCAATCATATTTTAAGCAATTCAAAACCATAATGTTGAACAGTGCGCATCTGAAGAGTCTCAGCTGAAGGAAACAATCCATTATTTATCGGCTTTAAAACATCGGCCAAATTTTCTTATCAGGCCGATAACATTAAAAATGAAAATATCGGCCGATACCGATGTGGTGGTCGATATATCGTGCGTCCCTACTTGTGAGTTTAAAAATAAGTGTTTTCCAGGGCCAAAAGTGTCTGTATGCAACACCCTATCTAGAAGATGAGGGACAGGAATGAGACACAGCCAGGAAAACTAGTCCAGTGCATTCACAATATCTCAATGCGACTCCCTCAGTAAGCGTCTCTAAATCCGTCTAAGCCAGGAACTCATTACTTTTTGTGCCACAATCAACATCCTCAGCCCACTAGGACCATCAACCTGACTCATTCCTCAAACACCACCGCAATTTCCAGCCTAGCAACCACACGCTGTTGATTATTGACCACAATGTTGAAGCCACAATGACTACTCGCCCACACACACACACACACACACACGCGCGTACTCTTTTCTCCAGCAGTTTTAATTTGACACCCTGAGCCGGGGTAACGAGGTGAGGAGAGAGAAGCCGCAGTGGAATTCATTAGCCGCGCCACTGCAGGGTCCTCTCTCCCGGCGTTAATGACATCGAGGCTGGAGAAAAACGAGACAGCCCAGACACAGGATGAAATAAACATGAGCGCTGTCAGCAGTGAAGGTTCGGGCTAAAGGGACGGCGAGAGCAGGGTCTGAAGAAGACCTCCAGCCCCCGAAAGATCACACCAGGAGCCTCCGGGACCCTCGGTGTGATTCCCAGCCACACGTTATTACGGGCTGATGAAAGCAAAAAGAGATTTGACACGAGTTCCTGTAGCACTTACACCGCGGTAGACATTGCACTCGCACGGCTCTTGGTGGGCAGCACAACTTTTTGCTAGTTATGCGAGATACTGACAAATAAACATGGAGAAATGTGCAAATGCAGAGACGCGCGTCAAACAAGTCAAGAAAGAGATGGCTATTAGGGGCGGAGCCAAAAGATGGCTGTCTGAATGTGGATCATCCAATCAGAACCCAGAATCTGTTTTATAATTATAGAGATTTTACAACAGCACAAGGCAAAACAATTTTTTTAATATTATAGACCAGGGTTATTATTATTATTACATTTTGGTTACTTGAAACTAAACGTTAACTGAAAAAAAAATAACTTTGGATTATGTAATAATAAATATAATTTCTTTAAAAACAAACAAAAAAATTGTTTCATAATTATTATATAGTATAATATGTAATATAAATAATATATTATTTAATTAAATGGATGTATTTAAAATATAATTTATTATTCATTAATTGTCATCAAAAAATAACGTTTTATAGGCCTATACCATGACCATGATGTAAAATCTACTGTGAGATTTTGGTCATACTATCCAAGTCCAACACTGAGTGACACCACCTTTAAGACAAGACAAATTCATCACCATATCTGCGGCAGCAACAACATCTACATTCACGTCTGCAATTAAATTATTAACGTGAAAGCCCCGCTTGGACCCCGCTGTTAATGTGCCGCTGGAATATATTAAACACACAGCCATCTTTGTCAGCTTCACTACAGATCAATTGAAATGCCAAGGAAAGGAACATGCATGCAGGAAATGGAAATGTGTGTGTTGGCTGCGGAGAGAGAGAGAGAGAGAGAGAGAGAGAGAGAGAGAGAGAGAGAGAGAGAGAGAGAGAGAGAGAGAGAGAGAGAGAGAGAGAGAGAGAGAGAGCTCGTGTCACCTCTGAGTGGAAGAGTGTCATATTCTGGCAGTCTGAACAGCGGGAGAGTCAAGACTTAATCTGCCCATCAAGTGACAAGTTAAACTTCAGTTAGACGTTTCCTTTCTGTTTACATTCACGAAGAAACGGATTCAAAAACGTGGAGTTGCTGATGAGCGGGTCTAGGCCCAATCGCACGTCCAAATTTTCGCTAATTTTGGTGGAAAATCTTGAGAATTCTTATATGTAAACATGATAAAATGTGTTTTTGCCTGTTTTTTCATTTTTTTTCATTTAAGGATCGTTGCAATACACCTAATACTGAGCAGAACATGTAAAAAACCGACATGAAATGAAAAATTCACCCCATTTTGTGTAAACGCATGTGATTTTTTCTTAACCTTGTGATGACCAAAATAACTCAATCTTCCACTGAAACGTCAGACTTTTTGGGTGCATTTTTAAGTGCAACACCCACATTTCAGGATCTAATCGACAACTGACGGATTAAATCAAGTCCCCAACCAACATTTGCTTATTTTTCAATAACCCGTTACACTCAAATGAATCGCATCTTACATAAAAGTTTGTGTTTATATAATGTAGTAGCCTATACAAAGTTGCATACTGTACAAAAACATATTGTATATGTTAAAATAACACTAAATGCATGTGTGTATATGTGTGTGTGTGTGTGTGTACACACATATGTATGCAGATATATAAATATATACTGAATATATGTGTGTATATATATATATATATATATATATATATATATATATATATACACACACACACACACACATTTATTATAATATATATGTATAAATATAATCATACACACACACTATATAAACAAACTTTTATATTAGATCCGATTAATCACGATTAATCTATTTGACAGCACTAATATATATATATATATATATATATATATATATATAATTTAATAATGAAAGAACAGTACAATAATGTTACTATAGAGCAATAAAGAACATGCAATCGCCTAATGCATAAAAGCTCTGCGATTCAGTGGAAATGCGTGTTGTTTTTTTGTACATATTATGTGGGTCTGTACTGTAATTTCTCCTCTGCTTTTCTCGTCACTGTTGTGTTGGCAGTCAACAAGACAACATCCCTCAAAGCCAACATCTGACTTCAGTGACGTGGAGAACTAGCGGAGGTCAGCGGAGGAGATGACCTCTCTTTCCCAACCTCTCATCCTCAGACGCTGAAGGAACGGTCTTGACAGTCAGGATAACCGGACTAAAATGACGGATGTGTACAGTAGACACCTGTCTTTCTTCAGCGAGACGATCGGCACTGAGCGCTGACAGGTTTAACAGGGAGTCAGAGAGTAAAGAGATCAAACAGCGCCGGCTGTGACATTTAGAAGAATATCTCCAGCCGTCTCATTCACATTCCTAATGAATTAAGAGTCGGCTCTTGATTTATTAGGCGAAAAGTCATATTGGCAAAAAAGTCGACTCTAGGTGTAGGTCAGGCAATTCAACGCGTGTTTGGCTTGGCTGTTTCGACGACTAGACGTGTTTTAAAAGGAATTTCACATTCGCTGAACCCTTCCACTACGGCAATTAAGACGTCGTGAAAAATCTCCCGGCCGCATATTGAAGGAGTATCGTATGGAAGAGTGAAGAGACGGCAGCACGAGTCTCTTTATCCGACCACACCACAGAAAGTGACAAATTGGCCTAGTTTTGTCTTTAATTAATCACAGCAGCCTGACAGCAACCTGAGCTCGACTGCATCATTAGTGCAGTGCTACCGGTGTGTTCGGGGAGTTTGTGCTGGAAGACGATTCTGTTCATTAACTCGTCCAGTTCAACAGATCAGAATAAACACACTCCAATATGACATCTTAAGGAGGGTTTTTTCATTCAAGTAGATCAAGCAAAAGATCTAAACTATATTTTGCTAATTATACACCTTATTTTGTAAGCCATTTTCTGACTTCTGATTCATTAGCTGCTATAAGTGAATAACTAAGAATTACAAAGTGCAGTAAAATGTAAAACTAACACCAATGTGTTTAATTATGACAAAAAATGTAAATGATATGATGAGATATAACAGTTTGCAATGGTGTAACAGTGCCCGTCCACTTTTTCAACGGTGTTTGTCCTGGAAGTATGTTTTCCATTCATTTCTCCCATAGGGATTTCAAAGAAGTCTTCGTTAAGCTTTTGTTTTAAGCCATGAACCAAACCAACCAGATATGAAGTAATTCATAACATCACTTTGATTTGAAGCAAAAAAAGTATTTGAAAATCGGACAGAAATACAAAGGTACAAGACTGTGTGCTTAACAGCTTTAGTGAGGGAAAGAACTACAATCCCATGAAGCATTGCAAACAGCATAGTTGAATTACAAATTACAAAAAAAAAATGTTGATTATATAATAACAATATATTTTAAGTTTATTGCAAATATATATTTTAAAATATCTAAGTATTTTGAGTGCTTCATGTGAGTGGGCGGGGCTAACAAGATCTTTTGTCACGTGTTCCTTGTTTCAACTCTCTGATTGGTGGGATTTTCTGTACAGAATCATGGGTAATGTAGTTTACTATCAATTCCACTGTTAAACGAATAACTTTAAAACTACGTTGAAATAACGTGGGCTAACATCTTCAAGAGAAGCAAATACCAACGATTAACAACATCGTAGCCCACAGTAAGGTTGTCTTTAAAGGTTTTTAAGTTATCGTTAAAAATTAATTTTCCTATGGAGAAAATGAATGAAGTTTTTACTTTTGGTACTTTTTACTTTTGGAACTCTTGTGCTCTTTATCAAGAAGCACAACAAGCTCTTTTAACGTTCTTATGTTCAAAATAAGGTGGATAAAAACCAAGGTAATTGGGGCTTTTACTAATACCGGTTTCGCTATCATGTGTGAGAAGGCCTGCACTGTTTTTAGCCTAATTGTTTATGTGAACATGAGCTGTTTTTTCAGCGTGTCACGCATCGCTGCTGCATTTTTAAAAACGCGTCTCAAAACCTGTCTTCTGCTCATTTAGTCAGCGCTGTGGCTCTGTGGTTGGACACTATTGTGTGACGTCTCACGTTTTTAAAATCACGAGCATGTTCTGTGTGAACGGCCCCTTACGCCCGTCACTCAGAAGTCAAATAAAATGTTGTCTAATTGGACAGATCATCCAGGCGAATAAAGAAAAGGTCATTTCCGATGTTTGAGATCACATAGTTTACCATTATATTGGTGCAAATGTTATTTTATGTGCAAAACAGCAGAGAACAGCAGATATGAGGTATTTACCGGAAAAGTCAAGTCAACCAGAAACAACTTTGTCAATTAAAAGGTGGAATGCAACTGATTATGATACATTTTAACTGTGAATGTTCACTGTATAAATATGTTTGTACACATATTGTGTAATAGTGACTACATTTCCCACAATTATCAGTGGCAGCACAATAATGATCAAATAAAGCATCAATTACACACTTAATCCACATAATTTACTCTACATTTTGGTGAACCAGCACTAAAAACGTCTAGGTCTTTATTGGGAAATAGAAAGGGATGACATTTCCCAACACTTCCAATTTATTCTGACCAAAATGACGAACAGCATGTCTATAATTATGATTTCCAAAATATTTGAAGCATATGTAGATGTAAATCCATCTATTGTCCACAAACAGTTTCAAATCATTGTTTGGTCCAACAATGTGCTATGAAAATGTATTTTATAAACCTTTATTTCCAAACAAAAAGATATTGCTCGTTGTGCTGTGTACTAAAGAATATCAGAATCAAATATTATTCTTGTAAAGCTCATCAGAATCTTAATATACCAAATATCAATGCATAAATGTATTCCTCACAAAATTGTATTCCTCACCTATGCTCATTTTTTGTTCTTTCACCTCTACTTGTTATTCAACAACCAACAAATGTCCTGGTTTAGTGCCAATTAAACATTCTTCTCTTCATGCTTCTGACCAGAGATCACAGACGTTCACAGAGACTTTTCCCACTCGGTGCTCTTTCAGTTTCAACAGGCAGCGGAGGACCAATCACAACAATGAGACATGTCAGTGGACAAGAATAACAATGAAACGTGTCAGAGCTGATTAATAAAAGTACCGTCAGCACGCCGGTCCTCAACACCTACTTAAGGACGGCCGTAACTCACGTCCTATCAAAGGGAATGTGACTTCTTAAGAACATCATTGAGATTCTGGCCCGGTGTTGAGAGGCTGGATGGTGGGACGCTGAGTGACGGTTTGAGGGACTGAAGGACAGATGGACAGGATCCCACACATCACAGCCGGGGCGCATGATTGACATCTCCTTCTTTACTGGCGTCATCCCATGAACAGGAAGGTTCAGGGTTCATCCCCACCCACCTGGACAGACGTACTCAGAGAGGCGTCATGAAGCATGAATAAAGAGACGGCGAATCCATCATCTGAGGACCAGGAGATAAATCCCACCAGACTCACGTGTTCAATAGCTTAGCTCACGATGTAATGATCAGTGTACACTGGAAAGAAGTCTCTTCTGCTCACCGAGGCTGCATTCATTTGATCAAAAATACAGTAAAAATAGTGAAATATTATTACAATTCAAAATAGCTGTTCTCTGTGTGAATATATTTGTTAAAGTGTAATTTATTCCTGTGGTCAAAACTGCATTTTCAGCATCATTACTCCAGTCTTCAGTGTCATTCTAATGGAAACATTTCTGATTATTATCAGTGTGAAAACAGTTGTGCGGCTTCATATTTTTGTGGAAACCGTGATACCATTCAAAAATGTGAGGTGAGTAATATTTAAAAAAAGGAAAAATATTACTACTTTTATTCAGCAAGGACGCATTCAATTGATCAAAAGTGACAGTAAAGACATTTATAAATAACACAAAATATTCCTATTTCAAATAAATACTGATCTTTTGAACTTTCTAGGAGATCAAAGAATCCTGAAAAAAATTATCAGTTTCCACAAAAACTTTAATCAGCAAATGCGTTTTTTTAACATTGATAATAATAAGAAGAACCATAAGTGTAAAATATGTCGTCAAAATTTCAAGCTTTCAAGCTTGTAACCAAATATATTCCCAGTCCTCGGAAGTCATACGACAGCTTTGTGTGACAAACACTCAAATTTAAGTGTTCCTGGCACAATCATGAGAAGTAATGTGTCCAATTTATGAACGAATCTGACCTTTTTAATGTACAGTTGATTCAATTCACAAAATGATTAAATCACTGCTCCAATTCTCACAGCAAAATGATAATTGCACAAAGCCACTGGCCCCAGAACACCTGGAGTATACAGTAGTCATATGGATTAATTGTGTGATATTTGCATGATATTTCATGATCCTTTTTGAACATGCATTACAATTGCATCAGAATTTCTCCTGTTGTAAAGAAAGTTACAAAAGTTTGGCCTTCAGTCTTTCCTGTGTGATCGTCATCCAACAGCTGGACAGTACCTACAACAGCTGTAGTGCTTGAGACATGTATATACACCATGTTTATACAATCATTATAGGAGTTTTGTAGGAAAAAGCACCGCCTGATCACAGGTCTTCTCATGCATATTGTGCACAACGACATTTTTCACTGTGGCAATGCTCCAATCTGATTGGTTATCCGTCATGTTCACAAGTTTCCAAACTGCTACAATGATGGCTTACGAGGAGAAAATTGTTGCTAGCCCAATGCATTGCAAGCACACCCTCTCATTGTGCATGTTTAATGTGCATTTTTGCATTTTACTATGGCAGTAACAAACCTTGCGTACTCAAAAGAGGCAATAAACTGCAAAGTGGCTATAGACAACAGGCATAAAGTCAGGCTAAACAAGACATTTAGTCCAAAAGTGTTGAAATCGCTGACAAAAAAAAATGTGAATTAATGGAGGTCTTTAAAATGCTCTACCTTTGACTCTCTCATAAAAAAGATGGCGTGGGAAAATGGCTCCAAATAAGCAGCATTAAAATAGATGCAAGCACACAAATAGCTTCAGCACAGCTTGTGCTGACAGACCTGAAAATGAAAAAGAATGTTGCCATGTAAAATTTCCTACACGCTGTTAATATTTTATGAGCGCTCGTTTTGACACCAGGCTGTATATTGCTAATTTGTGTTGCTGGCTGGCAACACAAATGGGTTGTGAATAGAATAGGGGGAAAAAAGAGGTGAGGTGGGTTTACAGCAGAGGAGAGATGGGTAACGAGAGGAAAGAAGATAAGAGGCGACTG
The DNA here is from genome assembly GCF_949319135.1 of Squalius cephalus. NCBI lineage: Eukaryota > Metazoa > Chordata > Actinopteri > Cypriniformes > Leuciscidae > Squalius > Squalius cephalus. The sequence goes on from NC_137131.1 coordinate 42,162,469, forward strand.
AAAGTGCTGGAAAATGGACTGCACAGGCACGACGGGGGAGGTTTCGTTCTCGGTGTGCTACACAAAACATCTGAAATGGCCCATTTAACTGCTCCGTATATTGTGTCGCTCTCGACGGCTTCATTTCCATACTCCGTGATGGTGGAAGACGGATGGAGCACATGAATCTCAGCGAGATGAGCTCTTCATCAAGGTTACGTTAACCTCCAGCCTTTATCTTGCAGGAGATGAAGTTAGAGGCGAGTAAACAGGAGAAAGCCATCATCAGATGAATTCAGTCAGAGCGCCAGCAGATAATGGCGCTTTCATTAAGAACACTGTCTGGTTCTCCTACAAATGCGAACCAGAAGAATCCTGCAGATGTTCTCAGTTATTGCCAACTTTTAATGTCTGGAGCTTTCCTCTTCATTGTCAGGCTCAGACATGAGCACATCTATGGATCGCCAGAAGGCGTCTGATGCATGTTGCACGCAAAAGATTCAATATCATTGACTAAACAACATGCATTATACATTGTTAGTCTAACTGTGGACCTTAAAGATCACACAAACCAATCAAACTGGGACCTGGGGCCTCAGTTATAAAACTTATTTATGATCGGATTTGATCCTAAATAAAATGGATTTCAACATCCGGAAAAAAAAATCGGGATTTATAACTGCAAAAACTGACGTGAAAATATGTGTACACATTCTTTGCACTGATATACCTCTGAATAAAACAAAACGACATTATGAAAATATATAGGTAAATAGGCATTTACAAAATACACATTTACATCATTATGTAGGCTACACAAACGAGAACATTGAAACTCCTGTGTGATAATTATGTCAGCGATTATTAATTATTAATGATTTGCTGAAAAGAAAAAAAATACCTATTAAAATGAGAACTTTAGGAACTTTTTTGTGGTAATTTCTGTTTATTCGTTATCGTTAAATTCTATTAAATTGAAGAACGAAAATAACAAACTAAATAAACTAAATCTTAATAAAAATGAGTAGAACTTTAACTAAAATGAACCCTTTCTCCACTCTGCTTTCACCTTCATGCATTCTTTTTTTTAATCAACACTTGAATTGTGTAAGTTTCATAAAAAAGCAACATTTTGAACAAAAAACGGAGAAAATCGTGTGTTTGTCAAAGACTCGTCCGGATTCAGAGCGATGATCAGAACACAGATGGAGTCGATCGAGTCCATCAACACCTCAAAGCTTCACAGTCGTTTCCTCTTCATGTGTTCAACATTTCATTCAGTAACGATAGACGGTTTTGATTTATATGTCGTTTAATGTTTGATGATCGCGTTATTTTACACGTGCAATCAGAGATCGCTGGTTTCTGCTTCTTCTTCTCCTGTGTTTTGATCAGGAGCTTCTCTACTCTTTCAGAAGATGTGTAATAGCGCCACCTACCGTATAACAGAGAAAACATGGAGAGCCGGAAATGTCAGTCAATGACGGGGAAAGAGTGAAAACAGAAAATATAAATGGTGCATAAGGATAATTTATAAATCACTAATAAAAACAATTCGGAAACTGTCACACGTTTACATTAAGGTCTTTACTGACACACATTCAGAAAACATTCACACACGGACCAAATGAACTGAACTCTGACAACAAACAAACCCCTCCAAAAGACTTGGACGTAAATGGGAAGTTTTTGTTGATGAATCTGTCTTGCATTTACATTAGGCGAGTGAAATCACAAACGCATCAGTCACGGAGCTGAATCTGGCGGTGTTGGACGCGCTAAATGAAGCAGAGAAGAGCAGCGTGTGTGTTAGTGCTCATCTCAGTCCGCATGACTCATGCCTGTATTCTGGGACACCAGTCAGAAAGAAATCAAGAGGAAATACTCCGCACACAAGTCACACAACTAAACTGACTCCAGAAGAAGAACTCAAGCACATCTTGTACATTAAAAACTGTTTTGAAGGAATCTCTCAGAACAGAAAGGAGACTTACACATTTCACAACTGCTGATCAAAGGCTGCAGTTTCACGAAACACGAAGTCTGTCCTTAGTTGACCACTCAAATGACAAGAGCCGGATTCATCTTCCACATCCCTGACAGCACAGAGGTTCGCACGAGGACTTCAAAAGTGCTGAGTTAGCTAGAAAATGACAACGCCATTTTCCAAAAACTCCTAGGATTTAACTGAGCATGACTGCTGCTTTCCAAAGCACTTCACAGCAGGGTCTGGGAGGAACTATTTCATCACATGTGTGTAAGAAAGGTGAGATGGGATTACGGGCCATAGAAGGTCGACTTCCAGCATTAAGCAACATTAAATGTTGCAACTATGCATTGCATGCGGTTCTGCTCGAAAGCGGTCCTTGCATGTGCAGAAGGAACTTGATTCTTCCGGAGCCTGCGATGGCACTCGCGTCTGTACCGGGAAACCGGCCAAAACCGCCGCTCTCTGCTTCTCCCAAACATTTGTTTCCTTTCAGGGGGCACAAGCTCCACATGCTTCCTTAAAAAAACATTTCCGTGCCACGAGCACTGCGTCCAGGGGACTATTTTAAGATGCTGAAAGAGACACATGAGACCAAACACTTTCACAATGAACTAGTGCACTAATTGGTGAAAGTGTCCGTAGATTTATTGTCAACGATATGTCAAAAAAGAAAAAGATACTCTATAAATATCTGCTTAATTTGAATCACTGTCTAAAAATGCACAAAAAAAAAAAAAAGTACAATCAGTGAAATGTGCATAAATGATGCAATTATTGAGAATCGTTTTATGCAAGCTATGTGTCATGTCTGTGGGAATGACAGAGGACTGTGGGAAGTGTTATTTTAAAGACACATTTTTCGCTGGACACAATGGAGAGACTGGCAGACATAACGACAGACTGTGGCTTATTACTGCCATATATTAGCATGTCTAATTATGAGCGATTTGCATAGCCAGACAATCCATACAGGAGGAGAGAGAGAGAGAGAGAGAGCGAGAGAGAGAGAGAGAGATCTCAGTGGGGAAGCTCACAGGAACAATGATTTCTGGATCAGTTTATAACACCACAGTTGCAGTTCAACCTTGCAACAAAGGATGGGTCACAATGCTTTACTAGTCTTTTAACAAACCATTTAGTCATTTAGTGAGGTCAACTAGATTATATACACTAACTGTACAAACGTTTCGGGTTGGTAAGTTTTATTTATGTTTTTGAAAACTCTCTTCTGCTCACCAAGGCTGTATTAATTTGATAAAAAAATCTAGTAATATTATTGCCATTTAGAAGAACTGTTTTCTATGTGAATATATTGTAAAATGTAATTTATTCCTGTGATCAAAGCTGAATTTTCAGCATCATTACTCCAGTCTTCAGTGTCACATGATCCTTCAGAAATCACTCTAATATGATGATTTGCTGCTCAAGAAACATTTCTGATTATTATCAATGTTGAAAACAGTCATATTTTTCTGGAAACCATGATGCATTTTTTTTTTTTCAGGATTCTTTTATGAATAGAAAGTTCAAAAGGGCAGCATTTATTTGAAATATACATTTTTGTAACATTATAAATGTCATTACTGTCACTTTATAAATATTAATTTCTTTTATTTATTTTTCAATCAAACTGACCCCGAGCTTTTGAACAGCAGTGCTGATTGTTTCATAGATTTTTTAGTTATATTTAGACAGTTTCCAGCACTGTAAATCTCTCTTGACTTCAAATCATTCATTGCACACCAATCAAAATCCAATAATATCTAATCAGAAAGGGGCCTCAGTGTAAAACTTGTGAAACCTAAGAGACTCCAAAGTCATTTTAATGGCTTAAAAAAATCCTTTTAACATTTAAATATCAAATTTCATGACTTTGACAACACACTTTCAACTTAATAAAGTGCTTTTAATGTCTTTCATGAAAAATGTTACATTACTGTTTGGGCTAGAGATCCCAGATATAAACATGAATGCAATTAATTTTCTTTTGCGAACAATCTCTAATTCTCACAGCTGTGTATTTGCGTTCCGATGCTGTTGACGACAAATTGAAAGGCGTCGAGAATCATTTTGGAATTGTATTGCTACTTTCCTGTAGCTCAAACAGTAGAACGCCGGCGCTTGCAACGCCAAGGTCATGGGTTCAATTCCCAGGGAAAGCAAGAACTGATAAGAATGTAAATGTGTACCTAGAAATGCAATGTCAGTCACTTTGGATAAAAGCGTCTGCCAAATGCATTAATGTAATGTAAATGTTAATGTATTGAGACTACAGAACTGTGAAGCAGCACAACTGTTTTCAACATTGATAATAATCAGAAATAAGCAGCAAATCATCATATTAGAGTGATTTCTGAAGGATCATGTGACACTGAAGACTGGAATAATGATGCTGAAAATCAGCTTTGATCACAGGAATAAATTACACTTTACTATATATTCACATAGAAAACAGCAGTTTTTTTTTTTTTTTTTTTTTTTTGGTTAAATAAACGTCGCCTTATTGAGCAGAAGAGACGTCTTTAAGAACATTTTTAAAATCTAAAAGACCCCAAACTTTTGAACAGTTGCCACAAACACAGTTATACTTGATTCTAAACATATTCATTCCCACTAGGCACGTGCACACACACTTTCAAGGGACCGATGCGTTAGATGCAGCATTAGTTAACTGATGCAAATAAAAAAGGAAATCTATGAGTGCTTGAAAGAGGTGTGTATGCAGAGAGAGGGTGAATGATGTATTAAGGAGCTGGATGAGGGTTCAGATCCTTGCATCCTGAGATCCTGAGAGCCCGGGGCAAAAGTGGGATAAATGTTGATTTTGTCCAAGGAACACCCGGCAACTGACAGAGGGACTAAACTGCAGCGAAAGGCAGCCATTAATCTCGGTCTAGTTTAAGTAGTGTATATTAATTTGTGTCATTTCCAGTATGTGCAGAGAGGCCTCAGACTCAGTCTCAGTCTCTCTCTCTGAGGGGGAAGAAATGAGATTCCCAACCGCGCATTAAAGACACACGACTCCTCCGGGGTTGGTATGGCAACGGCGCTCACGAGAAGCACTTCACGTTCACTTTAATGCGCATTACAAATTTTCAGATTTGATTAAAGTCGTAACATATCAAGAAAGCTGGCAGTAACGGAGGGCCGAGCGTGTCTCCACCTACCAGCTTTACGACGCGCTGTTGGGAAGCAGCGACACAAAGCAAACGGCCCGATAAAATCACCACAGCGTCTCGCGCGAGCGCCATCTCGTCTAATGTGATGCGAGCCCGGTCATTCATATCTCAGTGAGCAGAGCCCGTTTGAGCAAAGATACCATCTATTGACAAAAGAACCGATCCGGAGGCAGTTTACCAGACGCATTGGGTTTATTACGCTGCTGAACGCAAATCTGACATTTTCTAATGGGTTTGACTCTGCGGGCTGGCCAATAAATCATATATTAGGAACTGAAAATATTAGGTCTGCAACAATTTATTGATAAAAAAACTGACAGTAGTAGACTATGAATTTGTTGTACTTTTTGTACCAAAAAAAAAAAAAAACTCTTCTGCTCACCAAGGCTGCATTTATTTGATCAAAAATACAATAAAAACAGTAAAATTTTTAAATATTATTACAATTTCAAATAACTGTTTTCTATGTTGAATATATGTTAAAATGTAATTTATTCCTGTGATTAAAGCTGAATTTTCAGCATTATTACTCCAGTCTTCAGTGTCACATGATCCTTCAGAAATCATTATAATATGATGATTTGCTGCTCAAGAAACATTTCTGATTATCATTAATGTTGAAAACAGTCTTATTTTTGTGAAAACCGTGATACATATTCTTTGATTAATAGAAAGTTAAAAAGAGCAGTATTTATATGAAATATATATATATGTATATCGTTACATTATAAATGTTTTTACTGTCACTTTTGTGACAGTAAATATTAATTTCTTTAAACAAATCTCACTGACCTCAAACTTTTGAAAGGTAGTGTATATGCATACATATTTCATAGTTCTGCTAACGACTCTTTCAGCTATTTTAAACATACAGACTTTCCAAATATGGAACCAAAAGTGTTGTTTTTTTTATATTCTACCTAAAAATATTCTCTGAACCAGATCTTAACCGCCAAGCCTATCAAGGACTTATAAAATAATAATATATACAATATATAAAATTATGCAATCGTGCAAACACTTGCAATGCTAGAACGTTTTATTCATCATGCATTTTATTTCATCATAAGATAAACTTCACAGCTTGAGCTTGAGAATGTTAAAAGAAGGAAATGAATATAAAGCGAAGAATGAATATTGCCAAGTCCAAGTGTAATGTGTCTAATTCAGGCACAGACACTCCAACATCATCTTCAACAAGCAGCTCAATCACAGCAGCCCAAACTCGCCGTCGTGCTTAATTACCAAATAGCATCACAGTTAAATTCAAGCTATTAAGCCTCTTAATATGATTAACACATCTCAATTAGGCCACTGACAATTTGCATAATTCATAAGGTAATGTGATTGTGCTCCAGTGTATACTGAGAGAAAACGATGACAGATCTCTCCGTAGCTGCTGTTGCATGCTCGCCTAATCTCATTTCTGCAAAAGCCTGGCGGAGTCGTTCCAAAAAACGCCACGCCGGCCGCGCTGCCAGTCAGTGTGTGTGCGCCTCTATTATGTGCTGGATTAGGCTTTAGCGTTTCCGCTTGAAGGATGATGAGCCGCTCCAACAGATGTGATTCTCATATCCTGCTTGTACGCGCTCCGCAGAGATGCTGCATCAGCATGTTTAAAGAATAAAAAAACACAGGATGAAATACAAAGCAGCGCATATTAGCACTGAGACCACCAGCCGTGTGTCAGAGAACATTGACAAAACCACCAAAAACCACAGAAAACCAGATCTGTTAGTCTTCAGGATTCAAACACAGAGGTTTATCAGGAAGCACGAATCCGATGCACGCTTGTGTTAATGTGGAATCGAAGGCCTAAGGGTCAGATCTGGAAAAGCAATGCTGAATGCAAGCAATAAAATGCATGCAAAATAAACTTTCAAAAGGAAGCAGAAAAGAGTCCCATGACTTTTCTCGTTGACATCAAAGCATGTGCATCCACTCAAACTAAACTGACTGTATTACTGCCCACTATTCTATAAATAAATGCATGGCAGAAAGTGAAAAAGTGGGCCTTAATTCATTCAAAATGTTTCAAAAAGGCAGTTTTCTACACTTGTAAATGGCATCTTCATCTTGGAAATAAATCCATTTGTTTTGCATTTTGGCAGTCTGATCAATATGAGGAGTCAAAAAAAAGAGATGTAAAAAAATTAATATTAAATATTAAAACGGAAAGAGTGCATTGCATTTTAGGATGCAGCGTTGCACACCCTGCGCTGAAAACTGCACAATTTGGCCATTTCTAACAGAAAATTGGGTTACACTTTATTTTACAGTGTCCTTGTTACACTTTACATGTGGTTACTGTAGTAATAACTATAAATTATGCATAATTACATGCAACTAACACTAAACCAAACCCTACGTGTATTTAATTATTATTACACAGTACTAATGCATAATTACACTGTAACACTGTAACACAAAAATTGTTATAGTGTAGCACAGCAATAGTACAAATAGTAATGTATTATTCCTCGGTATTCGATATTTTAAGAAAAACTGCACAAAATTCCACCAAAATGAGGTGTTTTTATACCCTCTTGAATCTATTTTGTGACATCAAGCATGTCATTGTTAACGGCGCGACACACTCTTAAAACGTGTTAAATGAACGCCTGTCTGCTGGTTTGAAACCGAGCTGCCGTAGATGATTTACTCCGTCTGTAATGAGCTATGGAAGTGTGTACTGTGTGCACTGGTGTGTTCAGCCTAAGAAGCCGTAAGGAGTCGGGCTTCCCACAGGACAGAGAGAACGGCGTGCTGAGCGCTCGCAGTAATCATATATCTGGCTCGTTTCAACACTGTCAAATATTCCTGCCCTGCCCTCCGCTCACCTCATTCTCACCCATCAAAAAACAACATTACATCACCCCAACCCCCAGGCGCTAAACCTTACACCGCTTACACACATGCCACAAGAAAACTAGCCTTTTGTTGAGCTTCGCAGAGAGAGAAGACTGTGAGATTTGACAGATGTTTAGAAGATTGAGATTTACAGTCGTCATCATTTGCTTGCAGATGGTTGTAAAAAAACATCATTACAGTGTTGAAACCAATCACTTTTTATTTCTGTTTTTACAAAGAATTTTACTGATTTAAAACATGTAGAAAAAATAAATACATGTTAGCTAAAATATAATTAATCAACAAATATTAGCTGTTAAGAAAGGAATGCATTACTGCCGCACACACTGTAAAAACTAATCAACTAATCAAAATAAGCAATTTTAAAAAGTTATATGAAATTTAACTCATTCAGCTTAATGTAATTTAAGTTGAAATGACTTAATTTAAGGCAACAAAAATAAAATACACATAAAATAAAACAAGGGTTTTTAAAGTTAATGAGTATTTGTACTGTGCACAATGTAAAATATCAGTTTGAGACTCTAAAAAGATTCACTCGTAATCTAAATGACCTATTCCAATTTTTTGTGACGTGAAATGTGAAAAGCGTTTGATAAAAGCAAAGCAGAAAATTGTGTTCACTTCTAAAAAGAAAACCCTATTCTGAACAGAATAAACAAATATCGTAAAAACAACAACAACAAACAAGTCAGTGAGAGCATAAAGAGCTTCCATTAGGGCTTCATTTGGAGCTTTCAGAAGCTCACGACTAAAACCCCTGACAGGCGCTCAAACCCTCGCACTCCGCACCGCTATACTGTGTCTTTGTCAAAGCTGAAGGTTCAAGGTGGTGTCACTGAACAAACTCTGACATTCAGCAATTAGATGCCGTGACAACGTTCTGAAGTTCCAAGAGATCCAAGAATTCCTCTTCCATCGAGTCGAGTCTCCGTGTGTCAGAGACGCTGAGATGAAACCGAAGAGGGGAAGAAAAGAGATATATTTGCACTGCTCCTTTCAAGTGCTGGCTGGGTTATATCGTTGCGAAGAATAATGAAACGAGAGTTTGAGTGGTGGTGTCGGGTCTGTGTGAGCCAGCGGATCTGGCTGGAATTGTTTGAGAGTGTATTTTTGGAAAGCCATTTGGTGCCAGAGCCTTTCCAACATGATTCTGTGCTGCACGCCTCAAAGATCACAGACGCTCGGACAACACACTGCCATTGTTTCATCAGCGTGTAAACAAGCGGATTGCTCCATTTCTATCTGGAACATTTAGTTTTGAAGCTCCTCGCAAATTCAAATAAAACTGCATTTAAAGTGCATGCATTAAAAAACTGACATTCTATGCCAGCAAAGCAATTAGTTTAATAGGTAAAGTAAGTATTTCTGGTACTATTTTGCCCGTTTGATCGGAAAACAACATAGCTTGCATTACAGCGATTTTACCATGGTAAATGTGTACCAACCAAGTACCTAAAACCACCTTAAATAAATGCAATCAACATTATGTGCAAAAACAACAATACTACAAAACACACCAATATTTTTAAATGTATTAATATTATTAATCTGATTAATCTCAAATTAATGTTCATCAATACACACCATGCAAAGATGACAGTGTAAACATACACAAAGACTCTAAATCCACCTATATGCGCATATGCACAAACATTTTTGCACGCACACTTGAGTCTTTGCAAAGGCACATTCCTCAGACAAGAAAGAAAATATGAGAGGAATGAAAGCAAGTGAAGAGCGCCTCGAAAATACGGCAGCGTCTCAGACGTGTGGACTAAAATAAAGTCTGCATGCTAGATTCCCCTCTACGCCCGCCGTTCCCTTATATCCCAGTAAAAACACAGCGGGGTCAAAAGGTCGGGTCGTGACCCACCCCCCCCCACCCCCACCCCCACCCACCCTGCAGGTGTCAATCGGCACACCGAGGGGAACTGTAAAAACACATACGATCTGTACGTGATCTTGAGCTTTAAAAACTATTAGAACTACTGTAAACTTTAGCAAACACAATCAGATCTTTAGTCCCTCTCATTGTTGTATTGAGACATTATGTTTACAAATTAAAATTAAAAATGTTACAAATGCATTTCGAGATCTAATTGCATTTCTTAAAAGTTACGTGTATTCAGCAGTAGGCTACACTTTTAAATTAAAACAGTGATGTGGAGAAAGTAGGCGTGTCTTTTAATCTAATAATCTAACTTTTTTAACTAGTTTGATAAAACAAACAAATCATGCATTTTAAGCATGAGATTATGCAAATTTCACTGAAATATGCTGTTTAAAATTGGGCTAAAGCACTGAGAATCGTATTTTTGCACAAATCACAAATACACAAATCGTATTTTCATATAAATGCAAAATAAAGTAAAGGTGATCCTTTTTATGAGAGCTGACATTACTACTAGTCAGGCTTCAACTACATTTATCATAATAGGATCTGATGGAATCAAGAGTGTGCATTTACTAATACGTTTTTTTGTTAATCGCTAATACTATCCCAGAAAACTACACAAAGAAATTTCAATTTTACAAATCATTAGCAAATGTGCTCAAAAGGAAAATTTAAGGCAATTATATTTAATTGCAATTTTAGCAAAAGAAGTTTGACCCATTTTTTAATAATAACTCTAAGCAAACTATATCAAGTTGCACTAGCTTTATGGCTCTCCGTCGTGCTAAACACACACTGATTCAAACATCATTCCCGCAGAGTTTTCCCACTGATGTCAAACATAATAAACAATTCTCAAGAGTTATTTTGATTCCTGCATGATTCCAAAACAAATAAAGTAAACCAGCGTACACCGCAGCTCAGCATCTCAGAGTGACCAAAACACACACTCAAACTGATGGTACACTTTTAAAATCCAAAACATTTTTAGACCTGAGCAACGATCTGAAAAGATGTAAAAAAGGGTTCATAGAGGGAGCAGACGTGGGACGAAAACTTCGCAGAACAAGCGAACCTCAGATCTAAACACTCGGAAGCTCACGCCGAGTCAAGCTCAGGCTCCACGTTTTGGCCTTTCATATTTTGGCAGGAAAAGGGCAAAGAGGAGCAGAGCACTCTGGGATACGTCCACATCGTCCCGCGTTCCCTTTGAGCTCGAACTCTGCGTGAACTCGAAAAAAGAAAAACAAACAGAAGAAGAAACGGCGGGGAGTAAAACTCCACGCATAACTGTGTCAGTCTCCTCTCGGACGCTTGGCAGAAACCCCCCCCGACGAGAGCCACCCACGGCTCACAGCTGGAACACAGCAGTCCCACAGATAACGCCGAAGAAATCTGCTTTATCCTTCATCTACTCCTTTTTATTACATGCACTAATGACTGTGAAACACGCCGGAACCGGTTCGGAGCGATAGCGTCTCAATATCTCTCCAGCACAAACCAGAAAACACACCGACGACGACCAGCAAAACCTCGTTCCATCCACTGTTTTAATCATTCAAGACGACGCCGGCAAATTAAACATGCCTTCCCTCCAAAAATGCACAAACACGCCGTTCATTCATCGCTTCAGCCAAACGCAACTAAATAAACATTTCAGCTAAACAACTTATGGCGGTTGGAAATTGAATCCTGCACTTTCCTAACCAAAACAGAGCTGGATTTTTGCACACACAGAAGAAGAAGACTGGTGCAGTAAAGATGATTTAGCAGCAAGAGCTCAAAGAGGCTGAACGTTTTTCTTCATTTCCTCACTGCGATCGCCACAAAACCACATTTACCCACTGAGATCCTCACTCTGAAACATCCAATGCACAATGTAGAGGAACAGCACAACACTTTCTCCTTCCAGATGTTATTGAGAGGATTTACACAACTAACATGTGCAAACACGTTTCTTTCACAGTGCTGACCAGACGCTGGAATAGCAATGCATTTGACCCAGCTGATGTCCAGGCGTGTGGACGAGCATGATCTCCTGAAGGTAACACCACTTGCCTGTTTTCTCCTTGATCTCACACAGGACGTTGAAGAGCGCCGGCTTCATTCGGTGGCAGTTGAGCGCATGTTTTCTGAAACACAACACAAGGCCGCGGTGAAGCGTCTGAACACCACAATATTTCACTCTGCTAGTAAAGACTTATATATCTCCCTGTTGCCTGAACGCCAAGTGATCGTGGGGAAATTAAAAGCACATATTGACCATTAGCCAGCTCATTACAGTCTCTGCTTATCATATTCATGCTTATGCATAACATTATTTCAGTAGTTAATAATTCATGGTTTTGTATCTTTGTATGTACTCTGAAATACTGTAAAGGATATAATTATTGAACAGCATGTTTTTATTGAACACATCCATATGCAAAAACACTATGATTAATTCATGTATTCATTTAGCAATGGTTATGGGGCGATTAGATTTTTAGGTAACACTTTACAATAAGGTTTAATTTGTTAACTACATTAGTTTACATGAACTACCAATGAACAATACTTCTGAAGCATTTATTAATATTAATGTCAACATTTACTAATACATTATCAAAATCAAAAGTTGCATCTGTTAACATTAGTTAATAGACCTGAGATTACATGAAAAATACTTCTGAAGCATTTATTAATATTAGTTCATATTATTGTCAACATTTACTAATACATTATCAAAATCAAAAGTTGCATCTGTTAACATTAGTTAATAGACCTGAGATTACATGAAAAATACTTCTGAAGCATTTATTAATATTAGTTCATATTAATGTCAACATTTACTAATACATTATCAAAATCAAAAGTTACATTAGTTAATAGACCTGAGATTACATGAACTACCAATGAACAATACTTCTAAAGCATTTATTAATATTAATGTCAACATTTACTAATACATTATTAAAATCAAAAGTCGCATCTGTTAACATAATAGACCTGAGATTACATGAACTAACAATGAATTTTTATAAAATAACGTTCACAAAGATTAACAGATACTGCAACGAATGTATTGCTCATTGTTAGATAATATTATTTAATGCATTAACTAATGGAACCTTATTGTAATACCCATTTTTTAACTAAAACATACAAAAAGAAAAAATGCTAAAAACTATGAACCTGCGTTTGGAACGATATTCATCCTAAAGGGACACGGTGAGAACCGGTGCTGTCTGTCAGATTTTATCTTGGCATCTCTTTCATTTCTATTGACAAAAAATGAGCACTGCGTGTCAGAAAAATGATGTCTGTCACTACACACCACATGTGTTTGGACACACTGACAACAGCAATCGTCTTATCAGTCCATTTCTGGATGCCTGCTTGTCAATAACTCCTGATACGCATGTAAACATTTGCTAATTGCCAATTATTATAAAGATGTCAAACATATTACCTATATTCCCTTACTATAGTAACCAAAATCCCACAGTTATTGTCACTACAATAGAATTGCTTTTGTTTTTCCACGTGATAAGTGAAAGAAGCTTAGATGCCAACTGACATCAAAACACAAAATTAGACTATTTCATATTAATTAATTAAGAGTTTACAGTTGCAACAGTAACTTGTATGGTAGTTATCATAATTTGACAGTATAGGTATGATTACAATTAAATTAGGTTAATTAAATATTTTTGGAAGTTTATCTTTAAAGGTGACGGTGAAGATATATCTATCTATATATATATTATTAAACAAAATATATATGACATGTAACATGTATATAATGTTTTATATTACTAATATATATGCGTGTGTGTGTGTGTGTGTGTGTGTGTGTGTAAATGTTTTATTGTTATACACATATTATTTTTTATTTATATATTTAAATTAATAATATATTATTTATAAAAAATTATAAATGTAGTGCATACATTATTATTATTCTTTTCTGTCACGGGTATGCTTTTGGAATTATTTAATTAATTAAGTGAATATTGTGTGTGTAATATTAAGTGTGTTTTATTTTATACTCTAATCAAGTGTCACAGGCGTCTTAAAGTTGAAAGTGAATATGAATATTCCAGATCTTTGCATGTGATGAGTGACAGCTCACCTGGCCTGCGCCTCGTCCAGACTCTGGTCAGTGATGGTCATGATCTGTTGTAAAATGTCTCCAATGTCCTGCTTTCTCCCGTCTCCGTCGTTGGCTCCGGTGTTGTCCTGGATGTGCTGAGACAGGCCGGGGTGTCCACTCATCCCCACGGCCGCATGAGCGTGCATCAGGCGCGGCTGCTCGTCCATGTCGGCCCGCTCCGGTCCTCCGGTTGCTCTCCGGTCGGAGACTCCTCTAATACTCTCTTGCACTCCTCCTGAGCTCAGTCACTCACAGCCCGAGCCACTACCAGCCTTTTAACCACTAAACTCACCAGTGTGTGTATGTGTGTGTGTGTGTGCGCGCGTGTGTGTTATTAACCAGGTCCCGCGTGAAGAACGCAGCGCTTCATACACTCGCGCGTTATTTCACTGTTTCATCCCGCTGCTTTTGTTACATTGTAGCACTCTCGGCGCTCAGAGACTCTGCGATGCTTTAGGCCCCGCCCACGACTCTTGATTGGACGCAGGGACCGTGTAGCCCCGCCCCCGTGTGTCTCTCAGTGCACGTCAATCATTGGGCAGAGGAGATGAGACGCGGGAACGCGCTTCGTGCCCTCTGAGAGGCAGATATTCATGTTTGTCCGCTGCACATGTGTTTTTTGTTAATATCTCTGATAGCACACATGTCTGGCCTTTTCTGTGACAACACATTTTTGGGGGTGTGACCAGCATGCAAATATAAATAATGCTGGCTATTAAAAGAATTAAATTAATGTTTAATAATATAATTTAATAATTCAAACATAGGCTACTGTATAATATCCTAACATATTAATGTATATTACAATATATTATATATTTTTGTGTAATAAGTATGCAGTATTAGTATGATCATATATAAATAATGTAAAATGTATGTATATATATATATATATGAATAATGTAAAATATATGTGTATATATATATATATATATATATATATATATATATATATATATATATATATACATTTTTTATAAAATATTAATTACATTATTATATTTATATAGTATTCAATTATAACAAACAAAATCATTTAAAAATAATTATTTAGGTTTTTATGCTTGGTTTACTAATTCACTGTGAACTAATAATTGTGACAATATATTGTAATATACATTAATATATTAATAGAATATTATTTTTATATTTTGATTACTAAATCAAAGTATATTATATTTATAATGAAACATGACATTATATTATTTTATGAATTATTTATAACAATATTATATGTAAAATATTATTATAATTCAAACTAAATTAATATTTATATATTTATAGAATCTAAATGCCATGTCGTTCATTCATTCATTCATTCATTCATTCATTCATTCATTCATTCATTCATTCATTCATTCATTCACTCACTCTTTCATTCATTCATTCATTCATTCATTCATTCATTCATTCATTCATTCATTCGTGTTAGGAACACATTAGACATTTTAAAGTGAGGGACCTTCAGGACAGTGGAATACACTGATGTGTGAACATGAGCTAAATCACGGAGTCTGACATTCAGGGTCTGTCTCACTTTCCCCTTTGACCAGTGATAGACCTCCATTTTCTCCAAGACTCCATCTCATTTCCCAGCCCGCTGCCAAGGAATAGATCAATTTCACTTCCAATCAAAACAATCGACCTTGTCCTTCCTTCATTCCAGTTATTACCCGGTTAATGTGCTTAATTCAGGATTAACGATCAAATGATTCTATCCTTCACTTCAGTCGAGGAAATCCCAGTGAATAATGTTGAATCCTTACATTTTTCAAACTGATTTCCTCTTTTAATTAAACAGTAGCAAAGATTTTGTGAAATCCACTTAAATGATTTTATGCATTTTATTGAAACGTCTTGTTTGAGCATATAGTGTATCGATCTGTTTTAACGCAGTGTTTTGTCAGGTATGTTCCAGCAGCACGCTTGACTGTGTTCAGTTGGGTTTTTCTAATGTAAGCCGGTGACCCATGGTGCGCAGCCAAGCAGCAGGACCTCAGTGTGTGTGTGTGTGTGTGTGTGTGTGTGTGTGTGTGTGTGTGTGTGTGTGTGTGTGTGTGTGTGTGACGAGGCTGAAAAGAGCCTTCCAGGTCTGAAGCATCCACTCTACTGCTCCTGCCACAGGGAAAGAGGGGGAGGTTACACACACACACACACACACACACACACTGGATCCAGTGTGTATGATTGAGAAAGGCCTGCTCAACTCAGTCGGGATTCGGGAACATCCAGTAATCTCAGAGCAGAAATAAATGTAAGACACTTCAGGCCAGTTTCCCTGTTCCAAACTGAGCCGTGTCAGAGCCGTGTCTGAGCCGTTTCCCTCTGGCTAACACACACATTTCTTGGAATGTATTCGGGAATGACTTTGCAGACAGATCCCTGGTTGTTCTCTGTTTGCATGGGTAAAAGGACAGTTCTGTACCTGGTAAGCAGTGTGTGCACTGCGGTGGCGTCTCTGTAGTGAGCATCTCTCCATCTGACAAGCCTCACAGGAATCCCTTTACGAAGCATGAGAGACGATCACACTGTCCAAACATCGGTCCTGACCAGCGCATATTCACACACCACATCAATCCAACAAGCTTTTGAAGTACACACTTCATGGATCATTCAAAATATGGGTTAAAGTCACCATGAAATCCAAATTTACCATTTATTATGGAATATTGCAGTGTTTATCGATGCACAGCATTATTGTTTTAAATTCATGTGTCTCGTAATCTTGAATCAGAATAACTTCCTCTTGCAGCATCTCTTCTCTTCTCTGATGATGAG
Organism: Squalius cephalus; assembly: GCF_949319135.1. NCBI lineage: Eukaryota > Metazoa > Chordata > Actinopteri > Cypriniformes > Leuciscidae > Squalius > Squalius cephalus. The sequence continues at coordinate 42,179,298 of NC_137131.1, forward strand.
GGCAGAGCAACCTGTCACTCACATGAGATCAGCCAATAGCAAACCACAACCATCCAATCAATTCCTCACAGACACAATCAAGCCCCGCCCACATTTGTTCTTGTTCCAGAAGCGCTTCACTCGGATATACGTCACAATAGAGAAGAAAACACTAGTGCACCTTCTGTTTCATACAGACTTTAAACTGGTGGGTGCAATATTGGGCCTTGTTTTTTGACTTTGGAAAACTTTTAGTGTTCAGAATCATCATAAAATCCTGGATGTTTATTGTAAGTTAAAGACATTTTAGCAAATGGAATCATGAAAAATTATATGCATGAGTGATTCTCAGCTGGTGGATCACAACTCCAAAATAATAATAAAGATAATAAAACGCGACTATAGATATAATCGTAAAGATACGCTCTTAAAAAGAATGGCATAGCATTGATGTTCCACAAAGAAACTTCAATATCCATTGAATCTTCCCATTGCACAGAAGGTGGAAAAAAGGTTCTTTTTTAAATGTTCATCACACAAAGAAAATAACTGGTTCTTTTAAGGACTGTTCACTGAAAGGGTCTTTGGTTAACCTAAAATGGCATTGCTGTGAACACCCCTTTTGGAGACTTCATTTCTAAGAATGTAGCAAAATAAAGGAAGAAGAAAAATATTACAGTTTTTCTGAATCGCTAAAACACATTTCTTGAAACCATCACTCACTTTCTCAAAACCTTAAACACAAAACCAAATTTTCAAACCGCATTCGGAGAACCTCCGACTCTTCTGGCAAAAACAATTTTATCTGCTCAAAATCAAACAATGTTCTCAGATCATACACACACACACACACACACACACACGAGTCAATTATATAAACACGACAGATCATTCGTTAGACACTACATCAAAAAATGGAGAACAGAATCCAAAGCATGCAGTTACAGGAAAAAAAGTCTATTGTGACAAAGTAAACTAATTTTGCAATTACTGTATGTAAAAAAAGTATAGTAATGACAACTTACAGTACAATCTACAATAAATCGTTTACTGCATGCACTGCAAGTGTAGTATTGTGCTGAATATTGTATAGTAGGCCTATCAAATGTCTGTATTCAACACTTGCATACTGTGAAAATACAGTGACCAACGGCATAAGCAAAACAGGTTACAGTAGAAAACTGCAAATGAAAAGCATGTGACAGTCAGTCAGAAGAGTTGAGCAACTGCAGAATGAAGGTCAGAGAGAGATGTGTTCTGCTTCAGCTTCACGTCTTCATGTTGATCTGGCCGGAGGATTGTCCACATCTCAGACTCTGTCATCTCAGGCGAAGGGGAAAACCCTGAAGCAGATCCAGCCTTGACAACAGCTCTTCCTCGTCCTCTTCCTCCTCCTCTTCCTCCTCGTTCACCACCTCTTACACGCATCCTCTTCTTCCTCTTATACTCATCCTCTTCTTCCTCTTATACTCATCCTCTTCTTCCTCTTATACTCATACTCTTCTTCCTCTTATACTCATACTCTTCTTCCTCTTATACTCATCCTCTTCTTCCTCTTACACACATACTCTTCTTCCTCTTATACTCATACTCTTCTTCCTCTTATACTCATACTCTTCTCCCTCTTATACTCATACTCTTCTTCCTCTTACACACATACTCTCTTCCTCTTACACACATCCTCTTCTTCCTCTTATACTCATCCTCTTCTTCCTCTTATACTCATACTCTTCTTCCTCTTATACTCATACTCTTCTTCCTCTTATACTCATACTCTTCTTCCTCTTATACTCATACTCTTCTCCCTCTTATACTCATACTCTTCTTCCTCTTATACTCATCCTCTTCTTCCTCTTATACTCATACTCTTCTTCCTCTTATACTCATACTCTTCTTCCTCTTATACTCATACTCTTCTTCCTCTTATACTCATACTCTTCTCCCTCTTATACTCATACTCTTCTTCCTCTTATACTCATACTCTTCTCCCTCTTATACTCATACTCTTCTTCCTCTTACACACATACTCTCTTCCTCTTACACACATCCTCTTCTTCCTCTTATACTCATCCTCTTCTTCCTCTTATACTCATACTCTTCTTCCTCTTATACTCATACTCTTCTTCCTCTTATACTCATACTCTTCTTCCTCTTATACTCATACTCTTCTCCCTCTTATACTCATACTCTTCTTCCTCTTATACTCATCCTCTTCTTCCTCTTATACTCATACTCTTCTTCCTCTTATACTCATACTCTTCTTCCTCTTATACTCATACTCTTCTTCCTCTTATACTCATACTCTTCTCCCTCTTATACTCATACTCTTCTTCCTCTTATACTCATACTCTTCTCCCTCTTATACTCATACTCTTCTTCCTCTTACACACATACTCTTCTTCCTCTTATACTCATACTCTTCTCCCTCTTATACTCATACTCTTCTCCCTCTTATACTCATACTCTTCTTCCTCTTATACTCATACTCTTCTTCCTCTTATACTCATACTCTTCTTCCTCTTATACTCATACTCTTCTCCCTCTTATACTCATACTCTTCTTCCTCTTACACACATACTCTCTTCCTCTTACACACATCCTCTTCTTCCTCTTATACTCATCCTCTTCTTCCTCTTATACTCATACTCTTCTTCCTCTTATACTCATACTCTTCTTCCTCTTATACTCATACTCTTCTTCCTCTTATACTCATACTCTTCTTCCTCTTATACTCATACTCTTCTCCCTCTTATACTCATACTCTTCTTCCTCTTATACTCATCCTCTTCTTCCTCTTATACTCATACTCTTCTTCCTCTTATACTCATACTCTTCTTCCTCTTATACTCATACTCTTCTTCCTCTTATACTCATACTCTTCTCCCTCTTATACTCATACTCTTCTCCCTCTTATACTCATACTCTTCTCCCTCTTATACTCATACTCTTCTCCCTCTTATACTCATACTCTTCTCCCTCTTATACTCATACTCTTCTCCCTCTTATACTCATACTCTTCTTCCTCTTACACACATACTCTTCTTCCTCTTATACTCATACTCTTCTCCCTCTTATACTCATACTCTTCTCCCTCTTATACTCATACTCTTCTTCCTCTTATACTCATACTCTTCTTCCTCTTATACTCATACTCTTCTCCCTCTTATACTCATACTCTTCTTCCTCTTATACTCATACTCTTCTTCCTCTTACACACATACTCTTCTCCCTCTTATACTCATACTCTTCTTCCTCTTACACACATACTCTTCTTCCTCTTACACACATACTCTTCTTCCTCTTACACACATACTCTCTTCCTCTTACACACATACTCTTCTTCCTCTTACACGCATCCTCTTCTTCCTCTTACACACATACTCTTCTTCCTCTTACACGCATACTCTTCTTCCTCTTACACGCATACTCTTCTTCCTCTTACACGCATACTCTTCTTCCTCTTACACGCATCCTCTTCTTCCTCTTACACACATACTCTTCTTCCTCTTACACACATACTCTTCTTCCTCTTACACACATACTCTTCTTCCTCTTACACACATACTCTTCTTCCTCTTACACGCATCCTCTTCTTCCTCTTATACTCATCCTCTTCTTCCTCTTACACGCATACTCTTTTCCTCTTACACACATACTCTTCTTCCTCTTACACACATACTCTTCTTCCTCTTATACTCATCCTCTTCTTCCTCTTATACTCATACTCTTCTTCCTCTTATACTCATACTCTTCTTCCTCTTATACTCATACTCTTCTTCCTCTTATACTTATACTCTTCTTCCTCTTATACTCATACTCTTCTTCCTCTTATACTCATACTCTTCTTCCTCTTATACTCATCCTCTTCTTCCTCTTATACTCATACTCTTCTTCCTCTTATACTCATACTCTTCTTCCTCTTATACTCATACTCTTCTTCCTCTTATACTCATACTCTTCTTCCTCTTATACTCATACTCTTCTCCCTCTTATACTCATACTCTTCTTCCTCTTACACACATACTCTTCTTCCTCTTATACTCATACTCTTCTTCCTCTTATACTCATACTCTTCTTCCTCTTATACTCATACTCTTCTCCCTCTTATACTCATACTCTTCTTCCTCTTATACTCATCCTCTTCTTCCTCTTATACTCATCCTCTTCTTCCTCTTATACTCATACTCTTCTTCCTCTTACACACATACTCTTCTCCCTCTTATACTCATACTCTTCTTCCTCTTACACACATACTCTTCTTCCTCTTACACGCATCCTCTTCTTCCTCTTACACACATACTCTTCTTCCTCTTACACGCATCCTCTTCTTCCTCTTACACACATACTCTTCTTCCTCTTACACACATACTCTTCTTCCTCTTACACGCATACTCTTCTTCCTCTTACACGCATCCTCTTCTTCCTCTTACACACATACTCTTCTTCCTCTTACACACATACTCTTCTTCCTCTTACACACATACTCTTCTTCCTCTTACACACATACTCTTCTTCCTCTTACACACATACTCTTCTTCCTCTTACACGCATACTCTCTTCCTCTTACACACATACTCTTCTTCCTCTTACACACATACTCTTCTTCCTCTTAAACTCATACTCTTCTTCCTCTTACACACATACTCTTCTTCCTCTTACACACATACTCTTCTTCCTCTTACACACATCCTCTTCTTCCTCTTACACACATCCTCTTCTTCCTCTTACACACATCCTCTTCTTCCTCTTACACATGCTCTTCTTCCTCTTACACACATCCTCTTCTTCCTCTTACACATGCTCTTCTTCCTCTTACACACATGCTCTTCTTCCTCTTACACACATACTCTTCTTCCTCTTAAACTCATACTCTTCTTCCTCTTACACGCATCCTCTTCTTCCTCTTACACACATACTCTTCTTCCTCTTACACGCATCCTCTTCTTCCTCTTACACACATCCTCTTCTTCCTCTTACACACATACTCTTCTTCCTCTTACACTCATACTCTTCTTCCTCTTACACACATACTCTTCTTCCTCTTATACTCATCCTCTTCTTCCTCTTACACGCATCCTCTTCTTCCTCTTACACTCATACTCTTCTTCCTCTTACACGCATCCTCTTCTTCCTCTTACACGCATCCTCTTCTTCCTCTTACACACATACTCTTTTCCTCTTACACACATACTCTTCTTCCTCTTACACGCATCCTCTTCTTCCTCTTATACTCATCCTCTTCTTCCTCTTATACTCATACTCTTCTTCCTCTTACACGCATCCTCTTCTTCCTCTTACACACATACTCTTTTCCTCTTACACACATACTCTTCTTCCTCTTACACTCATACTCTTCTTCCTCTTACACACATACTCTTCTTCCTCTTACACGCATCCTCTTCTTCCTCTTACACACATACTCTTTTCCTCTTACACACATACTCTTCTTCCTCTTACACATGCTCTTCTTCCTCTTACACACATCCTCTTCTTCCTCTTATACTCATACTCTTCTTCCTCTTACACGCATCCTCTTCTTCCTCTTATACTCATCCTCTTCTTCCTCTTACACGCATCCTCTTCTTCCTCTTACACACATACTCTTCTTCCTCTTACACACATACTCTTCTTCCTCTTACACACATACTCTTCTTCCTCTTACACACATACTCTTTTCCTCTTACACACATACTCTTCTTCCTCTTACACACATGCTCTTCTTCCTCTTACACACACTCTTCTTCCTCTTACACACATACTCTTCTTCCTCTTACACACATACTCTTCTTCCTCTTACACACATACTCTTCTTCCTCTTACACACATGCTCTTCTTCCTCTTACACACACTCTTCTTCCTCTTACACACATACTCTTCCTTCTCTCCCTCTTATATTGTTTCCATACATCGTTGATAACAACATTCAGAACAACTTTTTGAGTCAGTTTTGGCTCTGACCTGACTTGTATTATGTACAGTTGGTTTGGTCTCATCATCAGAAATAAGTGCGAACAATTTTGAGTCGTTGTGTGTAAATGAACTGTGTTGTAGTTGTGTTTAACTTTTGCCAGCCTGTGTTTAGCGTTCTGAAACATAAGTGCATCACAGTGCGAAATGTGTTTTAGCGAGTGAGAATGAGTTTAGAGTTTTGAAAAAAGAGTTCATGAGATTTGCAAACAGTGTTTTAACTACCTGAACTTGTTTAATGTTTTATAGAAAAAGTGATTTATTAAACAAAGTGGTTTAGGCTGTTGAGAATTTAGTTCAGAGAATGAGGTTTTGTGTTTTAGCAATTCAGAAAAAAAATCTTTTTAAAGAAGTATCTTTGCTTATTTTCATCAAGGCCTTGCTTGATCAAATATGCAGTAGCCTACAAACAGTAATATTGTGAAATATTATTGCAATTTGAAGTAAGAAAAATAGTTTGCATCCGATTTTGAACTTTTTAATTTTTGAAAAATCACCTCTCAGAATATCAATATATAAAAGTTTGATTGCGGCGGCCAGTTTCCTCTCAGTGTTTATGATGAGGCTCAATATTGCCAGCCTAATGTGATTTTATGTCATACATTCACAGCTATTAAAAGCAACAGAGTCCATTTCAGATCACGATGTCAAATACAACACCACCGTGGGGAAGAAGCTTTCCTCGCCCTGCTTCCATATGGAAAACCACTGGATCATCTGTCCATCATATAGTTAAAATGGCAACAGTTTTCTGCATTAATTCTGGATGAAACGTGTTCGAATGAGCTGAAAGTATTGTCAAATGTTAATATATAAAAACAAACACGCACAATGTGGAAGGTGTGTGGAAATTTGTGAACGATATCTGTAAAATCTCTCTACCGAATTCTGCGGGCACATACTTAATAATGCCATAAAGTCATACAGTTTTAATACCATAAAAAGAACAACCAGGAACGGCTATTGACATACGACTTAAGACAGCATGGAGGATTTTCAGCTGCATATCAATACAGACATGAATTAATGCCAAATCATATATCACATTTTTCATCAATGAAAGAGCTTTACAGTAATCACTTAAAACCTCACTCTACACACACCGCAATCACACTATCTGTGCTGTTACACATACACAAACACACACACCTACCCCCATTACACTTGTGTTGTGTGTGTGTGTGTATTGTATATTTTATATTTTGTACCCAGAAGTGACCAAAACCTAACAAAATTTCCAAAATCCTCCATTTAAGGACGTCCTCATTTTAAAATAAAAAATAAAGTAATTAAAGTTTTTTTAAAAATGTAAAAATGCAGAAAGTACACTTAGTGGTAGCATAGCAGTGTTTGCCTGACATTTTGTGTTAATTTGTATTTTGTTTAAAACTACATTATTATTATTATTATTATTATTGCTATTTGATTTCTCTAAGATAATAAAAAAACTGTAAAACTGTTTTGAAGACAAAAAGCAGAAAACTTTGATTAAGTTGATATAATTTACTAATTTTAAAGAATTGTAAAATACAGCTAAATTCAGCTAAATTCATGTTAATTATTTGACCAGACAAAATCTATAATATGGGATATATACGGATATATGGGATAGAAAAGAAAATAATAGGGAAGAAAAGACGAGCGCAACTTCTGTATCATGTCAACTTTAACACATTTTAACATTAGATCTATTCCACATGGGCCTCTACATTTCAAATACATTCCAAAACCTAATTAAACTCTATAAGATAAGGAGTTTGATTTGTTGAAGGTGAAGTGTCACATGTGTGTAATTTCTTCAACATTAGTGGCACCAACTGGAATGTCTTTTCAAACAGGTCTGTGATTGATCGGATAAACAGATTGTCTGGTTGAGTCAGAATCGCTATCTAAGGAGTCAAACATCTTAAAAACATGAACTGCTTTTAGTCCTAGACTCGTGAGGGACGGTTGGCGCTTGGACGCTTGGAGCGTTCAGGTTTCAGGGCATCAATGAACCTCAGAGACATTCTGAGCAACCACCATAGACGAGCCTGAAGGAATCAATACAGCGGAGAACAAAGAGGAGCTGTGTTACAGCAAACACACTGATCACTGGCCCAGAGCCACATCAATGAAACTCACAGAGACTCACAGAGACTCACAAAGACTCACACAGAGACAAACACAGAGACTTAAGCCTGGAACACATAAAGCCGACGCCTATGAACAAGCGCTGATGAAAGCCGACTGTGTCGCCTCGCGTCGCATGTGTCGGGGAAAAAAAGCTGCACCTGAACACACTAACACACTAACACTTTCTTTATTCCACTCCGCTCATGTTAATATTGAAATATTCGCCAAGGAACACTCATGAAAGATGACGTACAGTAGAACAGCCTTCTATCTGTGCCGTTTTGACTTCTTTGCTCGCTGTTTTGCTATTATTCTCGTGCACAGACTCGTTCACTAAGCTGAACAGCCAATCAGAGTTCCCTCTTTCACCGACGGCCCGACGCCGATTCAGCATGTCGAATCGGCCAAAAAAAATCTGACGAGGACCAATTTCAGCCGACGGTGCGCAACACACTGAGAAATCTCAGTCGGCTGACGCACAAAAACTGCCCGACGGCCGACCGTCGGCTTGGTGTGTTCCAGGCTTCACAGAGACTCACACAGACTCACAGAGACTCACACAGACTCACACAGACTCATAGAGACTCACAGAGACTCATAGAGACTCACACAGACTCACAGACACACACACAGACTCACAGAGACTCAGACTCACACAGACTCACATACACTCACACAGACTCACACAGACTCATAGAGACTCACAGAGACTCACACAGGCTCACACAGACTCACAGAGACTCACAGAGACTCACATACACTCACACAGACTCACATACACTCACACATACTCACACAGACTCACGAACACACACAGAGACTCACACAGACTCACAGAGACTCACAGAGATTCACAGAGACTCACACAGACTCACAGAGACTCACACAGACTCACACAGACTCACAGAGACTCACAGACACTCACACAGACTCACACAGACTCACAGACACTCACACAGACTCTCAGAGACTCACACAGACTCACACAGACTCACAGAGACTCACACAGACTCACACAGACTCACACAGACTCACACAGACTCACATACACTCACACAGACTCACACAGACTCACAGAGACTCACATAGGCTCACACAGACTCACAGAGACTCACAGAGACTCACGGAGACTCACATACACTCACACATACTCACATACACTCACACAGACTCACATACACTCACAAACACACACAGAGACTCACACAGACTCACAGAGACTCACAGAGATTCACAGAGACTCACACAGACTCACAGAGACTCACAGAGACTCACACAGACTCACAGACACTCACACAGACTCTCAGAGACTCTCAGAGACTCACACAGACTCACAGAGACTCACACAGACTCACACAGACTCACATACACTCACACAGACTCACATACACTCACACAGACTCACACAGACTCACACAGACTCATAGAGACTCACAGAGGCTCACACAGACTCACAGAGACTCACACAGACTCACAGAGACTCACATACACTCACACAGACTCACATACACTCACACAGACTCACACAGACTCACAAACACACACACAGACTCATAGAGACTCACAGAGACTCACACAGGCTCACACAGACTCACAGAGACTCACAGAGATTCACACAGACTCTCAGAGACTCACACAGACTCACACAGACTCACAAACACACACACAGACTCACAGAGACTCACACAGACTCACACAGACTCACACAGACTCACAGAGACTCACACAGACTCACAGAGACTCACAGAGACTCACATAGACTCACACAGACTCACAGAGACTCACATACACTCACACAGACTCACATAAACTCACACAGACTCACACAGACTCATAGAGACTCACAGAGACTCACATAGGCTCACACAGACTCACAGAGACTCACATACACTCACACAGACTCACATACACTCACAAACACACACAGAGACTCACACAGACTCACAGAGACTCACAGAGATTCACAGAGACTCACAGACACTCACACAGACTCACACAGACTCACAAACACTCACACAGACTCTCAGAGACTCACACAGACTCACACAGACTCTCAGAGACTCACACAGACTCACACAGACTCACACAGACTCATAGAGACTCACAGAGACTCACACAGGCTCACACAGACTCACAGAGACTCACAGAGACTCACACAGACTCACAGAGACTCACAGAGACTCACATACACTCACACAGACTCACATACACTCACACAGACTCACACAGACTCACAAACACACAAACTCAGACTCATAGAGACTCACAGAGACTCACACAGGCTCACACAGACTCACAGAGACTCACAGAGATTCACACAGACTCTCAGAGACTCACAAAGACTCACACAGACTCACAAACACACACACAGACTCACAGAGACTCACACAGACTCACACAGACTCATAGAGACTCACACAGACTCCGTCAGCTGCACGTCCTCCACCACATCCATCAACAGCTCATTTATTTACAAACCTCGTTATGTTAGAGTGTCATCTGTACTCCTCTTCTCCTTTTCACCTACAGGTGAGTTCAAACACACACACACACACACACACACACACACACACACACACACACACACACACGTATATAAAACATATATATTACACACACACACACAAAAAAAAAAAAATTCCATAAAACAACCATTTTTTAAATGTGCCATGTCTTTTAAACTCAGTGGTGGATCTGTTGTCCAGTGCCATAAAACGTGCCTGAACTGCCTTTGACCTTTGACCCTATAACTATCTCACAATCTAATGAACTCATGAAGTTGATGTTCTGCAGCTCACACACACACACACACACACACTAAGCTGCCAAGGATACAAATGAGAAGTCCTAGAGTGGAGAAGTGTCCTCTGAGAGTTGTAAGTACTTCAGAAAATTCAATCAGACGCTCCATACATGCACTTATGCACTTGTGTGTTCAGAGAGGTATTGTTTTCACAGCTCATGGACAGAGTGAGATAAATTAAGTATACATCTACGGACTTCAACTCCTGGACTACTTATGTCTACAATTCAGTTATGGAATAAAATTAAACTGTTTTCAATCCAAAGGGTGACAGAAAACGATCATGAGTAAAAACAACACACAATAAAAAGCATCGCTTGCTCTCTGTACAGTGAAGCTCAGTTCAATTACACCCGTGATGATTCTCACAGACCATTATTACATGTAAGCGGCGTCTGAACTGGTCCATGTTCAAGGATAACCTTTCAGAGACACTAGATTGTGGAGAGAAGGTTAAACAACACATTAACATGCATTAAAAGATTAAATTATGGCTCCATTTACTGTATGAGGGAAAAACAACAACATAAAAAAGGCTTTTAAAGGCCGTTTATAAAGAGCCAGGACGAGCAGGATGGTTGAAGGTGGGCAGAAAAAAGGAAGGTGAAACTCCAGCTCTCTCTCTCTCTCTCTCTCTCTCTCTCTCTCTCTCTCTCTCTGTCTCTCTCTCTCTCTGCTAAATGAACATTTCTTTGAATTAAGGTTTAATGAACTAATGCAGGTCAAAGCTGGAACTGGAAAAAAGTTGAAAGCTCAATCCTGTTATAGAGATTACAGACGCTGCTGAACCATCTTTTCCATATTACACCAAAAGTAAGGACTGAATATATGTCTAAAAGACATTTTTTGTGAATGCAATTTTTTTCCAAGGTATTCTAAGACAGCGTCCTAATTGAAATGATTCCTGGCGTTTGAACTGGAATTTGACATTGCTAAAATAGAAAGAAATATATATATTTTTTAAATACTGGGTAAAATAACCTTTTTTTTAAGCAATACTTTTCATTGTTGAGTGAGTTATAAGTGGCCCGTATGTTTAATTGCATGCATGCCACTTTAAATATCTTAAAAGGTGCATGATTTTGTGATTTTATAACAAACAAACTTGTAGATTGAAATTATTAAATAATATTTATTATTAATTTATAAATGACATTGATACATACATAAGCAATATCATGCTTGTAGTTGTGTTTCATCCCTGAATGAAATGAAAAGGAAAAAATTCCTTTTTTTTTTTTTTTTACAAAATGTTTGAATGAATGATTCAGTGACTGTAATTGTTTCATTCCTAAATTAATTAAGGGTTTTGATTGAATCAGTTGGGTGAATGATTCAATGACTCACTTATAAAGATAGAGACTGCATCCTAATTCACATACTGCCTTACTATATAGTATGCAAAAAACAATATGTCCTAATTCACAGTGCTCATACTGTAAAAGAGAAGGCAAAAAGTCGCCGGATGAGCTTCTACTTCAGGTGAGATTCTGAAGTGTGCATATGATGGACACTTTACTATCCCATGAGGCCACAGGAGAGGATTCGTGAATGACAGTGAAGCGACACAACTGACACTGATAGGTCACATGATAATGACAACATAGCCAATGTAGTACGTCCAGATTACATTCATACCACACACTCCAACGATATAGAACATACTTTTTTAGCAGTCGTGAAGTAATTACTTTTTCAAATGAAGTACCTACTCAAGAGAGTATGCAATTAATCACTTATTTTGTTTCTGAATGAATCCGTGTTTTGAACGAATCATTTCAGTGAATCATTTAATGATTCACTCATAAAGACAGTCACTTGTCGCCACCTACTGGTGTAATAATGTAACTTGCATAAAGAGTCGCTTAAAAATACACACGCAAACACAGACTGATAGTGTCTGTAGAACCGGAACTAACTGTTGCATAAATGCATTTATACCCCCATGGCATGAATTCTAAGTATTTAAATGCATAATGTTTCTGTTACTGGCACAGTTATACAGACTTCATATCTTACACACTGACAACACATTGACAGTTGACAATACATTCATTGTGAAATTTAATTTATTTATTTAAATTATTATACAAAACTCAAGGTATATGAAAGTAAAATTTAAAAAGTAAAAAATATATATATATATTCAGACGGATGGCAAAATTAAGTTGCTGGAAAAAGGGAATGAAAAAGTAAAAAATGAACAGATGGGCAGATAAGAAAAAGTAAAAACAGACAGTAAGAACATTAGTTGAAACACAAGAGAGACAGAGTGGCTAAAAGAGGGGCAGAGGAGAAGAAAAGTGGGACAATTTAGCAGTGAGAGACAGAGAGAGAGAGAGAGAGAGAGAGAGAGAGAGAGAGAGAGAGAGAGAGAGAGAGAGAGAGAGAGAGAGAGATGTCACTCTGAATCTTCATCACGGAGCAGGTGAGGAGAGATAAATGTCAAAGGACACTCGGCGAAAGAAAACAACAACTCCACTGCACTCAACCACACACAGAGGCCTGCCCTTTGGTTAACACACAGCCACGTCACACACACACACACACACACACACACACGCACGCACACACACACACACACACACACACACACACACACACACACACACACACACACACACACACACACACACACACACCGCATGGAAAGTTCACCTCTTATTTCTAAACTAGTTCCTGTGGCCATCTGAGGTTCAACAGCCATAAATGAACTGTTCAACTATTGACCCAGCAACATGGTAGTTATATAAAAATGGGAATTAAAATCCAATTTGTAATTAAGAATATTTTATTATTTTAATGTTTATATTAATATTAATTGATTAATATAAAATGGATACATATTGATATTAAAAAATAATACATTTAATACAAATTAATTTTGTGGGGCATGAAGTCAAATATGTTGAAGCAGTGTCATAATGAATAAAAAGTCACATCAGGCTGCTATTCATGAGAAAATGCAATTAATTTAAAATGGAAATAAAATGCAATTTGCAATTAAGAATTAACAATATTAGACAATATTAATATTAATACTAACATATTAGGCACATTTGTTTGAAGTGGTGTCACAATAAATAAAAACAGAATTAAAAAATGCAATTAGGACTTATATATGCAATGTTTATATTATCAATTAATATTATTAAAAATAGATAAAAACAAAGCATAATAATATTTAAAAAAAATGCAATTAATGCAAAATAATTTTATTTACATTTATGCATTTAGCAGATGCTTTCATCCAAATCGCAATCAGTTCTCGCTTTTCCTGGGAATCGAACCCATGACCTTGGCGTTGCTAGTGCCATGCTTTACTGTTTAAAGTACAGCAAGTTATACAGTCAAAAATGTTGAAGAGGTGTCACCATCTAGACTGAGACAACAATGAACAAGAAGTCTCATTAAAAGGCTGCTGTTCTTGAAAAACAAAAATCAACCCTTAAACAAATGAATGCAACATTCATGCCAGTGTTTGTTTCCGGCCACCCAATTTACAGCAGTCAAACCAGCGAGTGTTGCGTCCCAGTGGGCGGCTGTGGTGAGATAAGCCCCCCGTAGCTCTGGGGTCTGTCACAGCGGAGACTGGCAGATCTGTGTGGGAGTCTCAACCCCACAGTCACTCACTCACTGCTGTTATTAACACACACACACACACACACACACACACAATCAGGTGTCTAAAGCCAAGTGCCTGGTGCCGGCGTTTTTTCAGGCCTAATTTGCATTAATAAAGAGGCTGTTCCTTGTCGGAATGTGTTTTATTCCGCTCAAAAAATCCCTGGGTGATCCCTGGCGGAGAAGCGCCCGGGAGAATCCGACTGTCAGATACGACAAGACAAATGTATGGTGGTGTCACCGGCGTGCGGCTCACAGATGACAGATTGAGAAGAGCTGTCCCTCTGCCGACAGGCACGCTTCATTTTCAAATTAATAAATCTGAATAAAATATTTTAGCCTTCATTATGAGAGATTCCTGGCTGACAGCTCGGCATGCTGGGAGTGTGTGTTTGGGCTGGGAGAACAGCTTGCTTCCAATACACCTGGGCCTCGGCTTCACGTTTGTGATGTGAACATGCGCTCGAGACTCGTGTGTGTGTGTGTGTGTGTGTACATCTGTAATCATTTCTCCTAAACATAACAGCGCTTGCAGATTCTCTCTCGTAGTCAGCAACTAAATAAACACGCCGATATAGACCCGTCCCAGTAGTGCCTGGGTAATATTTGCATGACTCACACCTGTGTGGCCATTTGGGGACTAAACGACCACAGTAGGAAAATACATTTAGAGCGATGATCACGATCGAGGCGGTGACGCTTTCAACAAGAAAAAGAAAAAATCAGAGAGAGATCTCTTTGCCCTGAAGTTGCTGTTTCATATCTCAGGAGATTTGCTTTCTACTTTGTTTCAGAGTTTTCTCCTAAAATTCCTTTGGGGAAATAAAAATAGCCAATATTTGTCATACTGTAGGAGTATAGAGCTATAAAATGAATGTGGAGAGCAGCTCAGATCATCTGATTTGGGGAGAATGTGATGAGACGTTGTTGGGATGTTTTCAGAAGGAGGAGACACACGTGAGATTACTGACGTCTTTTTCTCAGTAGAAACATTTGAGACCATAAGCAAACATCTCCATTTGCCATTGCTGTCTCTAGTGTGACTCAAGAACAATTAAGAGTGATTTAAAAAAGTAGGGTATTAATATTGTGGCCCATAATTATTTTAAAGTCCCCATGAAATCAAAATTAAAGTTTTTTTCGATTTTAGTATGAATATGTTAATAATAGCATTATGGTTATATAAGCTAGTGTGCATCAAAACAATGACAAATTTGTATTTAGAATATATAAGCATTCAAAACTTACAGTCTCTCACTCCCATGGATCAATGACTTTGATGACATCACTCGCACTTCAGCTTCTCATCAGATTTTCTGTCCAATCGAATGCTCTCTAGAACCTGAAGCTCCGCCCCCTACAATATAAATAGACGCTGAATCTGCGACTTGTTCACACATTTATTATTATCTACATGGTTAATGGTACATAGTGCACAATGGGAACGATTCAGACAATGTAAATATACTTTCCATTGGGGCGAATAAAGTCTGGTTTCACGTTAGTTTCACACAGCTCCGGTCCAGAGACACGACACACAGAGCGGATCGTACGATCGAGTCGCCACAGACCAGAAAACGTATCGGACCCGACTGAATTCTGCACAGAACACTATATTTTAAAGCAATATGGAGGAGAAACTGTTTGAGATTAGGAGGAAACTGCAGGTTTACCAAGCTCAACGGCTCGGCCGAGCTGTGATATAGAGCTGGTAAGTCCCGCCCCTTCCGCTAACCCCACTGGACCTCTAGGTTGAAAAATCGTCAATGCAAGTGAATGTGAGAAAATAATTATTTTCTGATCCCGTTTGAATTTTGCCATGAATGTGAACATATGTTGTCTGTGAATTTTTTATATAACTTTTCGTGTAAAGAATGCTACAATTTAGCGGGTAGAAGTTTGATACGGTTTGACTTTGTGTGAGAGCACTTTGTGGACTACAACTCTTCGCTGCTTTCGACGCGTTTGAAACGTCAGCACCACTCGCACACGGACACTAGCTCACGGACCCCGCTAAACATGGCTGTGTCTTTGGTGCACTTCACCGCCTTCTTTCAGGGAGAGGACAAAATCGTTGAGGTTGGCAAAAACCACGGGTAAGTCAACTTTATGGGGTGACGTCACATAGGCGACATGTAGTCTTTCTCGTTATGTCTTTTCCACAACTGCTAGCCGAAGAATCATACCATATACTGTCAAACTCGTAACATGAAAAGTTATATAAAAAATTCACAGACAACATATGTTCACATTCATGGCACAATTCAAACGGGACCAGAAAATAATTATTTTCTCCCATTCACTTGCATTGACGATTTTTCAACCTAGAGGTCCACTTGGGGTTTTACGGATGGGCGGGACTTACCAGCTCTATAAACTAAACGCTATTGGTTATTTTAAAAAAGGGGGAGGAGCTGTTCGATGTGTCCCGCCCTGTCTTGTTTCAGTGGAAATTACATCAACACATTGAATAATGCTGCGTGTTTCAAGGCACTTCAGTGGACCTTTAATATTATGGCCAATAACACAAACCAATTAATTATATACTACTTTGTTAAGAAAAAGGTAATTAAAACACTAAAAACTAAAATAAATAGCTGCAAGTGAATTTAGTCATTATAAAAATATATAGTTTAAAAGAGAAAAAAGTCATGAGAAAAGTCATGAAAAAAGTCTCCTAAATGCATGAATGAAACGTAAAAGAAATAACAGAAGAGGAACGTCTGGGACGCTATCAGGTCTGGTTTGTAGAACTACACATTTCAGAGTAACTTTATTAAAGACTGTTTTATTTTTTAAAAGATTAACTGAACTAATTTTTATGTAAAAAACACACAACTCTGCTCCTGATACACATTCATGAACTCACTCCAACACCGTCACATGTTCAGTTTGTTTCAGTTTTCTTGGACCTTCTGTTTGTTTTCAGTCATCACATGTGTTCCTTTGTTCTAGTTTCCCGCCACTCATCAGTCACCATGGAAACTAACAACACTCATCACAGCTGTTCGTCTTTTAGTTAATCATCATCACTGTGTATTTAAGATCCTCCTGTGTTCTGTTCGGTGTCCAATATTGTTTCACACGTCGGCTGTCTATTTGGATTTATCTATTAAACCTTGTGTTAGACCGTCTTCATTGGATCTAAGCATAGAGACATGTGCTCTTAAGATACCACAACAATTCTTGTTTTTTTAATGGAATATTGCAGTATTTATCAGTGCACATCATTATTGTTTTAAATTCACGTTACTCACAATCTTATATCAGTATAACTCCCTCTTGCAGCATCTCTTCTCTTCTCTGATGATGAGGGCGGGGCAACCTGTCACTCACATGAGATCAGCCAATAGCAAACCACTACCATCCAATCAGTTCCTCACAGACACAATCAAGCCCCGCCCACATTTGTTCTTGTTCCAGAAGCGTTTCACTCGGATATACGTCACAATAGAGAAGAAAACACTAGTGCGACTTCTGTTTCATGGTGACTTTAAAAGGAGAGAGTTTTTTATGTTAGTGTTACCTGACCGCAACTCATCTAAATCTTAAAAAACCCAACACAATTAAAGTATCAACATCTATCTGTTTTTTAAATAATAGAGTTTTTAGTGCATGAGCTAAAGAAATCCATGCAGGGCAGAAAGACTCATCTC
Source organism: Squalius cephalus (assembly GCF_949319135.1). NCBI lineage: Eukaryota > Metazoa > Chordata > Actinopteri > Cypriniformes > Leuciscidae > Squalius > Squalius cephalus. The sequence goes on from NC_137131.1 coordinate 42,197,442, forward strand.
CCACTGGAAAGCAAGAAGGAGGAATACTGAGCTGACGGCCGCAGGAGAGCTGTGAAATATTTCGCCACTGTGGGTGATGTGTTTGGGGGAAGGGTTGTTGTGTTAGTCTGAACCAGGCTGGAAGGCAGAATAAATTAAAATCCAAAAGCAAAACTAATATGCTTTTTCAACTCATAATCTGTGTCTGTGTGCGTCCAACAAGAAATTACAGCTTGCGGCTGCAGATCATTTTAATATGTAAATGCATTACGAACGCAGAATGCGAGATGCATTATTGCATTCATATATTTTCGCGTTTGCCCCTGCACTTTGAAGGTGATCAAGTAAATGGGCAGATTTATCCAAGACCCTCCAGTGGAGAATTAATTTGGGTCTCCTTGATATATTTAAACACAAAAAGCCGCGGATGGAAGGTGCTCGTTTTTCACGAGAAGCTGTTTTTTATTTGAGGGAGAGGTTGGTGTGAAGATGCTCAGGAAAACAGAGCGCCATTAGTACGGAAGACATCTTCATGAGTTATTGCTGAATGAAAAGATGGAGATGAATAAATATCTGCTCTGTTATATCTCAAGCATGTAATGAAGATGCGTGGGTAACTGCAAGAGATTTAACCAGCATTTTTATTGTAGGATACATGAAGGAAAGCATCATTTCAGGTGTGACATCTTTCAGCTGCAGAGATTCAGAAGACAAATCTGTTTGTTTTCGCTGTAGAACTTCTGAGAGCTTCTTTCAGATTGAACAAACCCTATCAGCAAATGTTTTAACCAGAATCTAATTAACCTCTGTCAAATAGTTCAGCTTTTCACCAAAATACCTTTATTCTATAATGACGCATTGATAAATTTGATCAAAAGTGACAGTAAAGACAATTTTACTAAAGATTTATATTTCAAATAAATGCTGCTCTTTTGAAATTTCTATTCAATCTTGAAAAACATGCATCACAGTTTCCACAAAAATATGAAGCAGCTCGACTGTTTTCAACATTGATAATAATCATAAATGTTTCTTGAGCAGCAAATTATTAGAGAGATTTCTGAATGATCATGTGACTGAAAACTGGAGTAATGATGCTGAAAATTCAGCTTTGATTACAGGAATAAATTACATTTTTACAATATATTCACATAGAAAACAGATGTTGTGTTCATGTTTTTTAATGGTTTTAGTTTTTACTAACGGTAATAACACTTCTTTGACTTAATGTTTTGGCTGTGAGCTATCCATTACATATAAGTTTTTTTTATTTTTTTTATAAATCTTTCTAAGTTCTATGATCATTTAAAAACCCTATATGGAGAACACCTGAGAAGTCTGTTTTGATATTGGAAATCAACCATAATAACTTCTGAATTACAAAGTGTCAGAAAGAAATTGATTAGACCGCGTTGGATAAAAACGGACTACATTTGATTAATTCATGAGCTCTTTGTGCGAGTGTGTGAGGGCCGATTTGCATGTTCAGAAGGAATGTTGTCATAATGTGCCATTCTAATGTCTTATGGCGACTCATGTACAGCTGATAACAATATTTCATAAGAGGTCAGGGCCAATAAAATGCCATTTCAGCACCGCAGAGATGAATCAATCCTGACTGCAACACTCACACACAGCAGACGAACACACACACACACATGCAAACACGCAGTGACTGTAACACATGACGGCAGGGATGCAGTACAAACAATCCCAGCTTGTCATTAATGATGAAAGTTGTGTTGTGAAACAGCGAGGCTGGTCATTACCGCTGATAAATGGGTGAAACCAGCACTGAACTAATCTAGTGAGCCATCAGTTTAACCAATAACACATCCAATATTCCAGCCATAGAATTGAATCCCCAAACATTGTTTGAAGGGCATTAGGGAAATAACAAATGCAGTGCAATTTAGTTAAGGATTCTGGAAATGTCACGTCCTGAAAGCAATAACTCCATCAAGCCCATTGGTAATAATGAACATCTCTCATGTCTCCATTGAAACATAAACGGTCACAGCGATCTGCGTTTGTAAATAGATGTTAGCGTGTGTGTGTGCCCTCCTCGAGAGAGATTAAAGATTTATGAGCATTCAGCATGCAAAGGGTTAAGGGTTAGTTCACCTAAAACAAAATATTCTGTCATTATTTTCACATCACATTCGTGTTGTTCAGAAACCTGCATAGCGTTGTTTTCAGGTGAGATCATCTGTTGCAAAATCAAGTGATTTATATCCGAGTGAAACGCTTCTGGAACAAGAACAAATGTAGGGCGGGGCTTGATTTGTGAAATAGTGTGAAATAGTGGCCTGTTAAAGTCCCCCTGTCAATAATGTTATCCCTTAAAACTCATCTTTGATCACCAAAATGACATATTTAAACGTTTTTTCCTTGAAAAAAATTTCTTCATGACTTAAAATATCTTGAATGTAACTCGACACCCTTGCTTCATTTAGTATGCGCGGTTCTATGAATATGCAAATGAGCCCCGCCTCCACTCACTCACTCAGCTCAGAGATCCACTGGTTGACGATCACACGTTGATCTGATTGGTTACAAGGTAGTTTGTGACGTCAGAAACACCAGCGATTTCAAAGCGTGATTTTGAGACTGTCTTTGGTCTAATGCAGTTTTAAGGAGAAAATACTCAGCAATGCTGTCGACTTATGAATTTACACATGGTTTGTCTTAAAGCATATTAAAAACACCACATAGACATATAAACAACATTAAAAGCTTGATTTTTACCACAAGGGGACTTTAAATTTAATGAATGCAAATAAATTCAAGGTGCTTGCACAAGCTATGCACAGATAATGCACACTTAGAAGAATTGTGTTCTGATGCACCTAAAAACTTTTTGGGATTTACACACTACATGTGTTTATCATGCTTTTAATAAAGTTGCAAGTCAAGTCCAATGCATGCATAGCACTAATTCTGTGACAGACTTGCTGCCTATGTAGTGTGCACCATATCAAGTCTCTCTATTCAATCAGGAAGGCAGATGCCTATAGAAACTAGTAAGCAAGTCTTTTAAAGCCATTCAGTCTATTTAAAATATTGTGCACCACTATTAACATTTGACTTACTCTTCACTGTTTTATGTGGGTAATGGCTAAAATCCGGTCTGTTCCTCAAGAGGAATCGCATGGCTTCAGACTTGTAATATAGCGCACAAGGCTACTGTTACTGTATGATATAAGGGCTCTTTATATGTCCTTTCTAGAGCTTGATAAACATTAGAAGAGCAGTTTCTATTTTTTGTTTCATAAAAGAATGAAAGTCATTCAGATTTAAAAAGGACAGAATGAGTAACTAATGAATTAATGCATTTTTTGGGTGAACTATCTCTTTAAGAGTCTAAAGCAATTCTCTCTCTCTCTCTCTTTCTCTCTCTCTCTCTCTCTCTGTCTCTGTCTCTCGCTCACCATCCTTATTCAACTCCAAACTGACAGTGTTTTTAATCTTTCCTCGGCTTCTCTTCTGGAGATTGGGGAAACAAAAATCGATAGCTTCTGGCAGGTGATGTGGAGGATTGTGAATTACCGCCCACTTTTCCGCAGCGCTGACGGCCGGCTGGCCTTGAGCCGGGAACACGGCAGTGTGGATGGAGGTCAGAGGTCACGACAGGAGCAGCGTGGGTAAAGTGAGGTATTTACTGCAGGCATGACTGCAATGAGAAATAACTCCTGAAAGTCTGTCAGTAAGAGGCTGAAATCACACAGGCTTTTTTGTTTTCTTGGTATTCTTCGGTGCTCTCAATTGTATTATAAACACACACACAGGCTTTGATCCAAAACCAAGTGAACGGCCTTGCTGTCTATCACCTACATAGGCAGCTGTTTTTTAAGGCAGTATAATGACAGCTATGCTAACAGCATGATGCTCTAAATGCTTTAATATACTGCATACACAAATATTGGATAAAATAGTCCATTTGAAATTATAAATATTTTTTCTGTATTTAATTTTTAAAGAGGCCATATTATGCCCTTTTAAAATAAAGTTTTGATGTTGTTTTTGGGCTCTACTAGAATAGTTTTCATGGTTAAATGGTGATTATTTTCCCCATATTCTCCATTGTTGCAGCTCCTCTCTTCCCAGTCTGTCAGTAACGCTCTGTTTAGTTCCTGTCTCTATGAAGCCCCTCCTTCTGAAAAGCACACTGTGCTCTGATTGGTCGGCTGGATTAGTGTGTTGTGAATGGTCGAGTGTGTTTGGGAAATGTCCCGCCTCTTCCCATAACCACCAGTTTCAACACACTACTAACTAACTCAACCAGGCCCCGCCCCTTTATTCTGTGTATGAATTATTATAATGAGGAATATTGTGACGTGTTCGTTCCCGGAAGAAACTCAAGACTACAATGGAGGCGTTTCAGGGAGTTCAGAAACACTGACACTGATATAGAGGAGAACTGGAGCTTTGCAGAGCTCTTTCATCCTCAAACAGCAACATTACACATGAGTTGAACATGTAAAAAAGAATAACAAGTCCTCTTTAAAATATTTATTATAAATTATTATAATTTATTTTTTATTATATTACAATATTATATTTTATTATTGCACACATAATCAACATTTGTCTCATATTCTGTAATGTTAGTTGCGATGTATTTTGTATAGGACACATGTAATGTTACCTATTACTTTGAATCGTGTTTGTGTTGCCTGCTGTAGTTAGGCAGCTTGCTGGGTTTTGGAACACACACACACACACACACACACACACACACACACACACACACACACACACACACACACACACACACACACACACACACACACACACACACACACGCACACACACACATACACACAGAGAGAGAGAGCAGGTGATGTATAGTACCTTGGACTGTGTGTGTGTGTGTGTGTGTGTGTATGTGTGTGTGTGTTTGCCAGCCGGGACTACAAATCCTGCAAGAGCACACAGTGATGCTCCAGCGTGTCTTCACCGTTTAATCACACCACTGACGTGTGTTTCAATCCTTCCTGCCCAGAACAACACCAGCCCTCCACTGTAAATCCACTCACATCACACACAGATAGACACACACTTTTCATCACACATCTCTCCAATGGAAAATCGTGATTACAATTAGGACTCCTTAATCAATATTAACTACTGATGCTCTAAAAACTTTCATTTCAGATTAGTAAACAGACCTGCCTATAAAAAGTAATTGCTTTAAAGGGGTGGTGTAATCCCCTTTTCACAAGATGTAAAATAAGTCTCTGATGTCCCCAGAGTGTTTTTGTGAAGTTTTAGCTCAAAATACCCCACAGATATTTTATATAGCATGTTAAAGTTGTAAATTTTTGAGGATGAGCAAAAACACACCGTTTTTGTGTCTGTTCCTTTAAATGCAAATGAGCTGCTGCTCCCGGCACAGAGGGCGGAGCTTCAACAGCTTGTGTCTTTTTCCTCACACAGACATGCACTGAAAATTTCTAAAACTTTTAGCCTTTTATGTTCAAACCGAAGTCAGAAAGATGGAGAGACTCGAGAAGAAGTGACAACATGTAGACAACATTTCTGAATGGTTAGTTGATGAATTTATGTAGCTTATGTGTAGTTATCTTCTAGTCATTGATTAGCATATTCTGTCTTGATAATCTATAAATCACGTTCCCGGGGGCGGGGTTTATGTACATTTTAGGGTTGGTGATGTCACTAACCCGGGAGGAATGTGGTGTAGTCTCTACCAGCCGTTTGTTGTAGTCCTTAAAAAGTGATTTCTTTAAAAGCAAATGTCTCCCTTTGCTTTGAACTTTGAGCGTTGTAACTTTGCAGATGTTGTTTATGCTCAAACAGCAACATTACACACTAACTAAAGTTAGAAAAGTCAAATCATAATCAACCACCCCTTTAAAAGCCATTGTAAAATAGCTGATCAGTTTTTACTGAACATCAGTTGAATATATATATGTATATATATAGTTGTCGGCGATTCTTCCTATTGAAATGTGGCATAATGTGTGACCATCCGCAACCTCAACAGCAACTAAATGCTTCTCCAGACAGTCATGTGGTGAAAGAACAGTGATCCGACAGCTTTGAAAATCACACAGCATAAGAGGGATAAAGGCCATGTGCTTTACAGAAGAATAACTCTTAGTTGTGGTAAAAGCAAAATATTGAGCTTTGCAAAAGTATTCTAATCCTTTCGAAATCCTCTCTAAATTACAAGACTGACATAAAAATGTTGTTCTCAGTGATATTTTTCTCACAGCACGTTATATAAATGTTCATAAAACTGGCCAAACAAATATGTTGTGGTCTTCAAATTTCTACAAATTCTTCAAATCCATGTCTAACTGTCTAAAAATACCAGTCTCTATATTTAACTTCTCTTTAATCTAATTTCCCAGGCTCAGAGTCGAGCTGCTGGATATCTCCTCATTACTGCAAACAATGACCCACTGTGTCAAAACTGCCCAGCAAACACCAAAACTGTAATGTTTCTCAAAGCTTAATATCTCTTCAGGACACACGGTAGATTAGGACTCCTTTGAGCGCATGTTTGATCTTTTGCTTTTTAAATCTTGAAACAGTCTGAGAGCATCTCTCCACTCCTCATTCTCTGAGTCAAGCTCTCTGGAGGTTCATTCTCCATCAATAGCATCCTCATGCATACGTTCCCTCTGCAGATATCATCAGAAACTGTCCCGTAAGATCTGTCGATGCAAGAACATCTTACTCGGTTAAGTATCTGCCTTGGCTCAGATCCATCTTTTCTCAGGCCAGAATATGGCTTGATTAATTTGTGTTTGAGGGATCTGATCGATAGGTGTGCGGTCAGCTGCCAATACCGTGCTGACTGAGTAATTAGCCAATGGGCTTCTGCGATCGTTGGCAGAGCCGACAGCCAGAACAGAGTCCCGCCCACACTGGGACTGCTCTTCCAATAAAGCAATGGAAATCATGTGAAAATGCAAATTACAAGAATGACTCTGCTAGACAAAATAACCATCATAGACAATATTCAGAGTAATGGCTGGGCAATATGAGGTTGTGTGGTTGAAAACTGATTTCTGTTTGAGGGATTTCATTTCTGAAGGCTTGAGGTAACAAATAGAGTTCAATAAATAAATAAAAAAAAAATCATAAACAACATGAAATCAAAATTGCTTCTCAAGACTGTAATCAACTTTTGCATGATTTGCAATAACATCCAGCTTATGTGTCTGTCAAATAGTTTCACCAGAAGCACCTCTACAAGTTTAGTATTGTAGTACGGGAAGTTAAAAAGCAAAGAATATTATATGTGACTGACCGATAATAGCATCTTGATTTCAATCATTTTCAGCTCTAGAAGTCACAAAAGATCCATTGTGGCCTTTAATTTGAGTCACAAAGAGCAAATTGAAACTTTCCCTCTTGTTTTCCTGCTCGATTTTCTCCAATTGTCACAAAATCGATGGAGCTGCCTGTCTCCTCAACAAACACAACAAGCGACCGCAGGCGTTTCATACACAACCTGCTGAGCAAAGTACGAGGGTTAAGTGATGGGAAAACACACACTGCGATGGTACAGAATCCATGCATGTGTGTTCATATCAGTGGATGTTTTGTCTGTATACAACTGACTGATTCTTTGTTAAAATATTCATGAGATGAGCAGAGACGCTGCTATAGCGCAGTCAGGCTTCGGCACCGTTCACAATTGAATTAAGAATGCCTTTTAAATTCCAGTTCGATTTATAAATGAATTTCTGAAAATTATACAGAATTGAAATTTGAATTTGAATAAATTGAAATTAAAATGAATTCATATCGTTGTAATTTTAACTAAAAAAAAACAAGACAGACTTTGAATGTTGACTTGACAAACCCTTGTTTGCAAGTTTTGAAAAGACAGACAGACAGAAAGACAGATGATAGATAGATAGATAGATAGATAGATAGATAGACAGACAGACAGACAGATAGATAGATAGATAGATAGATAGATAGATAGATAGATAGATAGATAGATAGATAGATAGATAGACAGATGACAGACAGACAGACAGACAGACAGACAGATAGATAGATAGATAGATAGATAGATAGATAGATAGACAGACAGACAGACAGACAGACAGACAGACAGATGATAGATAGATGACAGACAGACAGACAGACAGACAGATAGATAGATAGATAGATAGATAGACAGACAGACAGACAGACAGACAGACAGATAGACAGATGATAGATAGATAGATAGATAGATAGATAGACAGATGACAGACAGACAGACAGACAGACAGACAGATAGATAGATAGATAGATAGATAGATAGATAGATAGATAGATAGATAGATAGATAGACAGACAGACAGACAGACAGACAGACAGACAGACAGACAGACAGACAGATAGATAGATAGATAGATAGATAGATACATAGATAGATAGATAGATAGATAGATAGATAGACAGACAGACAGACAGACAGACAGACAGACAGACAGATAGATAGATAGATAGATAGATAGATAGATAGATAGATAGAGCTATATCTAGGTTAGTTTCTTGCATTAAAGATAAAAATTAAAATTGCTACTGCCTGTCAATGAATATTTGCATTTTATTTGTTTGCATTTGCTAGAAGAAACACAATCATACATGTCTGGAACGACATGAGAGTAAATGATGAGAGAATTTTAATTTAAAGAGATCATTTGTGATTTTTCATTTGTGTGGTTCTGCAGCTCCAGTTAATGCACTCAGGCGGAGAGTGGAGAGAGAGCCGTTCGCTAAGTGTGGAGCAATTACATGAGCAGGTGATTTACAGAGAGCCAGCGTCCAGCGCTGGGAATGAAAATGGCTTCTGTAATGGCAGAGGCGACGCACGTCCACTCTGAGAGGACAGACCATTACAGCATGTCAACACAGGGAAGAAAAAGATGAAAACTATGAGTGCTACAATTAAGGAGCGCTGGAGGAACGGCAGAGGAACTGAAGAGGGCAGAGGAGTCGAGACGAACGGCTCACGTCAGGATTTATGGGTGATTTCATGAAGGACCTGCCGCTTGCCGTAGGTTCACGTGTGTGGTGTTAATGGCATCGGCAACCTTAATGAGGTCACCATGAATGTCATTGTGTCAGTGGAGATGTTCATGACCATTACAGTCCGAGTGCTCAGTGACAGTGACCAGCAGGAGAAGAAAACCTCTTAACCTCCGACCTTTAATCATCATGCACACTTTACACAATTACATACGTTAATCTGTAAAACGAGGGATCGTTTACTGAAACAAAGATGGGCAAAGAAAAATGATGGTGAATGAATACAGCAGGAAAGATCTGTGCTGTAAGACCAGAGAGAGACCAAGACATGCAGATTAAACTGTCCACTACAAGGGCACAAAAAACGGCATGATGTTTTTTTGTTTTTTTTAATTAATATTTTCTCAAACATATCTAATAATTCTCACTAAATGAAATATGTGCTTAATTTTAACTAGAAAAAAATAATATGGATGGATGGATGGATGGATGGATGGATGGATGGATGGACGGATGGACGGACGGATGGACGGACGGACGGACGGATAGATAGATAGATAGGATAGTCAGATAGATAGATAGACAGACAGACAGACAGAGAGATGGATGGATGGATGGATGGATGGACGGATGGATAGTCAGATAGATAGATAGATAGATAGATAGATAGATAGATAGATAGATAGATAGATAGATAGTCAGATAGATAGATAGTCAGATAGATAGATAGATAGATAGATAGATAGTCAGTTTGAGGGTGTTTTCTCTGTACACTGGCAGCTGTGGCGTGTGTGTGTGTGTGTGTGTGTGTGTGTGTGTGTGTGTGTGTGTGTGTTACTGTAAGCAGTGATTTGTGTAATAAATGTAATTTGTGCTCATCGGCTCTGGGCGACGGGACGCTCCTCAGCTTCAGCTCAGTCTGCCTCTCATTACACACACTCGCATCTCAACGCTTTCTGAAAATGAGCCACAGCAATTAGCACAGGATTAATTGGAGTCTTTATCTCATTAGCGGCGATGAGATGTGAGCGTGATTAGGTTTGTGTAGCCTGCCGTTAGTTTAAGCGGAATGCAGTAATTGGTGTCATTATTATGGGCTGTTTAGCGCGCTGTGGGCCTCGTAAACCCCAGCGGCGTGTGGCTGGGCTGGGTTTGGTTAACCTTGAGGAAGAGTCCCGTGAACCGGCAGCTATTAACCCCACCAACACCCCTCGCCAACATTAGCACATTAGCATGGAACAACCTGCGTCTGTGAACAAACAAACAAACAAAGAAACTTTTACTACTTCTAGCTGGAGAATACAGGGTGCATCCAATTGTCCCAGTAGGAACTTTTATTTCAATTTGGAAGTGAAACAGTAGTAGTTTATTAGCACCTCTATTTGGCGAGCAAAACACTGAACGGTCTCTACAACAAAATCTCTTCACATGTTTTTAATCTGCACACAAAGAGCGTTTGTGTGAAGCCGCGCCACTATAAACACCCGTTTCAACCCATTAAACTTAATGTCACGACTTTGCAGTATAAAAACACTCTTCACTCTCTCTCCGGTGAGGAGACTCCTCTTTATGACAGCTTGTGAGGATCTCCGTTAAGCAGAAGAGAAAGCCGTAGTCATATAAACTGCAGGAGAAACACAAAGCCATTAATCCTGCGCTGGACGAGCTTCTTTGTCTCCTCTAAGGGGGACCATCAAGTTTTATATTCTCGTAACTATTTCAGCCCCCTTAGAGTTAACAACTGGACACTGACTAAATGGCAGCGGTTAAACCAGAGCCCTGAGGGTGTCCTGACGAATCTCCGCAGTTCTGCAGCACAATAACAGAATAATCCAGGCCTCTAAAACAGGTTTTTGCCGGCTCTTTCCCTGCCGTCCCGTCAGCACGCAGATTTACCGTGTCTGCAGGGGTCAATAGGCCCTGAAGGACTCGCTCCAGGATATTACACAATGGCCGAGGGAACCGTGTGTGTGTGTGTGTGTGTGTGTGTGTGTGCTGACAGGCATCCGTCTCGTCTGCTGTTCCCATAGAGCCGTTCCTTTGTCTCGGAGCAGAGCGTTACAGTAGCCTTGCTGGGGAATTGCAGGAGTTCATAGAGATCCTCATCAGTGTTTGCCCTTTAGAAGTGTTCGAGTGAGTGATTTTAAAGTGCGAAGTATTTTTTATTTTATTTTGGCAGAAACAATATATAGTTTGGGTCGGTAAGATTTTGGAAAATATTTTGGAAAATCTCTTTTGCTCACCAAGGCAAGGTTACATTTATTTGAGTGAACAAAAAACAGTAATATTGTGAAATATTATTACAATTTAAAATAGCCTAACTGTTTTCTATGTTGAATATATTGTTAAAATGTCATTTATTCCAGTGATCAAAGCTGAATTTTCAGCATCATTACTCCAGTCTTCAGTGTCACATGATACTTCAGAAATCCCTCTAAAAATGTTTTTTCTTTTTTGCTGCTGCTCAAGAAACTTTTCTGATTATTATCAATGTTGAAAACAGTTGCACTGCTTAATATTTTTGTGGAGACTGTGATGCATTTTTTCAAGATTCTTTATAGTACGTTCAAAAGAAAAACTATTTAGGCTATTTGAAATCAAAATATTTAACATTATAAATCTCGGTAACACTTTAGAATACTGTTCCTTCATTAATGAATAATTACACAGGAACAAATGAGTAACGAATTATTAACATTCTAGTAACTACTATTAACTAACAAGAAACTCTGATTAACTAATTAGTAAGTAATAGCACTCAGATGAATGTAGTAGTTCACTATTAGCTGATCAATAACTACTATTTTTTTCATTCCTCCCAGAGAACTATCTACAGGTTCATAATTAACATGAATAATGCATAATTTATAATAAAAGGTAATGGTAACCCACTAGTAATGACTCAAGTACTACATCATTTTAAAGGAACTACTAATTATTTGGATCAGTATTCTAAAGTGAAAAACATGATAACTACCTAATATTGACTGAAGTCATTGTAAGCTTTTGAGATTTTTGCAAGATTTTGAAAAGCAATTCCTTCCAATGGATTTGGTAACACTTTAGTCATTACTAGTGTGTTCCCATGATCTTCACTTTAGAAAACTGATCCAAATTATTAGTAGTTCCTTTAGAAGGATGTAGTAACACTTGATTCATTACTAATGGGCTACCATTACCTTATATTAAACATTGTGTATTATAAATATTTATTAACCTGTATATAGTAGTTCTTTTAGTCTTCAGTGTATGAAAAATAGTAGTTATTGATTAGCTAATAGTGAACTACCACATCCGACTGAGCGCTATTACTTACTAATTCGTTAATCAGAGTTTCTTGTTAGTTAATAGTAGTTACTAGAGTGTTACTAATGCATTACTCATTTGTTCCTGTGTTATTCATTAATGAAGGAACAGTATTCTAAAGTGTTACCTAAATCTCTTTACTGTCACTTTTGATCCATTTAATGCATCCTTGCTGAATAAAAGTATATATAGTGTATATACTGTATATATAATGCTAAATGCAAAAAATAAAAAGCACCTAAATAAATACATGCTTTCTGCCAAATTACTATAGTTACTACAGTAAAACTGGTAATTTAGTATTAGGCACTAATAAAAAAATGATAACTGGCGTCATTAAACCATTGTTCAATGAACCAAAATCATTGTATGCCTTTGATTTGAATCGCTTACATGCGCAAGGGTATCAGAACCCCTAAACAACACATTCTGCACTTCAATCTTCTTTTTATAAATGTAATTTATCATTTTAGCAGGGGCTGTGGTCACCATTCTATATTCTGTCAAGGAGACGCTTTGTGCTGCACGGCACTGATCACATGTACACGATGCTACAAGATCTAGCAGAAATATTCATGTCAGCGGCCAGCTAGTCAAGAGCTGCAGCAAAAAAACAAACCGAGAACTGTGAGAATGAGAAGTAGAGTTGAGAAAAAGAACTTTAGTGATGCTTATAGAATCAAGTCTTTGCTTTTGAAGTCTCATCTCTGTCGCTCTCTGCGTCTTCCTTTCTCATTTATTCAAAGACACAAAGCCATGCGAAAGCACTCAAATGCAAATGCACACACACACAAATGCATGTTAACACACTATACTGTCACAAACACACATTTAGCTTTGATTTCGGCCCTCATCTCTTCTACCAGCCCTCTTCTCACAATCTCACACTAGTTCACTGCTTTCTGCTCTTCTCATACACTCTATTTATCTATTATTTATAAAGAGGAACCGAGCTTGGCCACAGCCTCATACATGTAGAACAGCCTGCAGTTTCTTTAAAATGATTTCTATTATTTATGCCATGCAGCAACGTACCGACTGCCTGAATAATTCTGGCTGTAAATACTGGAACATTTTATAATAAACAAAATCATACTTTGTGATGTAGCGTATTGAATAGAATTCATGTAGAATGCACAAAAACAATGCATTAGAAACTCAAGCGCAGTGAATAGTGGAGTCTCTCTCTCTAAAGGCTCGCCTGGCCCTCGGGCCGCCCGTCACTCTACACATGTGAATCATGCAAATGTCAAGAGCAAAGGTCATCAAGGCAATAGGACTGAGACGACACAACAGACACCAGTAAGATTAAAAGACGACATCAGACTGAAAAGAAGACACGTATAAAGAGCTCATTTCAGACTTTTGCCATTTTGCTACATTTCTCTACTCAGTTAGATATTAAAAATAGACAATATTCAATCATTTGAGAGTTACTTTGATACTTGCATCGGGTAAATGCAAGGAAGCAAATAAAAACCCTATTCCTTAGACAATAAGTCAGATCTTCATATTTATCATGGCGAGTATACGTTCAGGATTTCAATTCACAGGTGCAATTACATGAAATGCACAGGAGATAACAGAATGACACCTAATGATAATAATAGATTTAATATTGGCCATTATGCTATTGTGATCCACTGTCCCTTATACACTCATGGAGAAGCCATTGAGTGGCCCCTATATAAGATGTGATTAAATTACTGTTAATGGGCTGCTATTTTTATACCCGACACACTTAAACCCTCTCCGCCTTCTGGATGAAGATCTGTGAGCATCAGTGACAGCTTTCATGGTCATTCAGAGAAAGATGAAAGAAATTCTTATGGAGATGTTATAAAGATGGAGATGATTAAAGAGGTTTGAGCAGGGGTGAAAAAAATCATTAATTAATTTATAAATTTATTATTTATTATTATATATTTTATACAATAAAAGTGTGGGATTTGTCTCTTATACTAATCAGGGCTGAATTTATTTGATCAAGTAAAAACAGTAATATTGTGAAATATTATTACCAGCATCATTACTCCAGTCTTCAGTGTCACATGATCCTTCAGAAATCATTCTAATATGATGACTTGATGCTCAAGAAACATTTCTGATGATTATCAATGTTGAGAAAAGTTGCTTCATACTTTTGTGGAAACCGTGACACATTTTTTTCAGAATTCTTTGATGAATAGAAAGTTCAAAAGAACAGCATTTATCTGAAATGTAAAGACTTTACTGTCAGTTTTGACCAATTTAATGTGTCCTTGCTGGATAAAAGTATTATATAAAAACTCAGATACTCTTTGGCAGCAGTAAATAGTAACCCTATACTTTTTTTTTTGTCAAATGAATCTCTCAGCCTGCCTGACTTTTCACCCTCTTTATAATTCAGATCATTTGTGGATAAAGCGATTAAACAGTGGGGATCTTCATGTTGTCTGGTGGAAAGAAACCCAGAAATCTTTAGCCCACCCTAAAATATCACAGTTCTTATTGAGTCTAACATGCGTTCACTCAGTTTGAGAGATGATTATCTTCATTCGCGGTTTCCCATCAGAACGAGTTCTCCCATCTCATAAAATAAGCCAAATCACACACTGCTGCTCCTGTTGAGATGGTGTGATGACTGCGGGTGAGATGAACGACTTCTGACACTCACACAGCCAGACCTACTGCTGCAAACATCTTCTGCTTGTTGCTTCACAGTGAATATCTGTAACTCCCTCTCCCGTGATGTTAACGATTGAGAGTTCATGCTGTGCTGCACAATCTATAACCACGATTCCTGCTTGTGGTGAACTACCATTCAATAATAAGCTTTGAGCTTGAATGTGGGTGTTTCTTGGACTTTTATGTCTGAGGGTAGAGGGTAATTTTAAAACAAATTATAGACTTTAACTGAACGTGACAATAAATCTTGTAAACTCTTTCTTGCTTTGCCTTTTATGTTTGGATTTTATTGCTTGCTCTTCCCTGTCCCAGACTTTCAAACTCAAAACATCAAAATTTGTCTTAAAAATATGAATTTCTTCACAAATTATGATAATCTTAAAGGGGGGGGGGGGTGAAATGCTATTTCATGCATACTGAGTTTTTTACACTGTTAAAGAGTTGGATTCCCATGCTAAACATGGACAAAGTTTCAAAAATTAAATTGTACGTTTGAAGGAGTATTTCTGTTCCAAAAATGCTCCTTCTGGTTTGTCACAAGTTTCGGAAAGTTTTTTTCGAGTATGGGCATGTGTGACGTCAGATGTAGCGGAATTTCCTTATACGGGTCCTAAGGGCACTTCTCCTGGAAGGACGCGGGCGCGCGCGCAACCGTAGACCAGAGAGAGAAGAGAGCGAAAGCAGTACGCCCATCAAAGCGCTATGCTCGGCTTTAGGGAAGTCAGTGTCACCAAAGAAGTGGGTTTTTGGTTGCCAGGGCAAGACAACCCTGCACAGATTCCCAAAGAACCCAGCGTTAAGGAACCAGTGGATGGAGTATGTTTTTCCAGAGCATCATCAACGGAGGTTGTGCAAGACTGTTTGTTCCCTGCATTTCGACGATGATTGTTTTATAAAGAAAGCCCAGATAGACGGATTTGCAGATCGTCTAATGCTTAAGGATCGAGCAGTCACAATGATAAAGGTTCGCGGTCGTGCGTTGGAACCGGGCGGTGAGTAAAACTGTTGAACAAATGTCTCTGTGTGTTGTTAGCTCGGCGCGTTAGCACAGCTTTAGCTCCGCCCACACGGCCCGCCTTCAGCCGCTCGGTTTTTTCCGGAAAGACTCGGTACAGCCTATCTTTCTTTTATAAATATAATAAAACTAAAGACTTTTTGGAGATATGAAGGATGCAATACAACTCTATAGGTACTCAAGATTAACAGGAGATTGAGTGAAAATGAGCATTTCACCCCCCCTTTAACTAAAGGTAAAATAAACAATTTGAACAATTATAAATGTTTTATATAAATGTTTACACAAACTAAACAAGCATAATTTTCTTCACAACCAGCAATTTGTCCCTAATAAAGTTATATGTCCATAAATAACAGTGGGCCTAACACAGAGCCTTGTGGCACTCCTTTTAAATAGACAAGATGGTAACGTTCTGATGTATATTAAATAGATTCAAAATACGTGGACATATAATATTGATTTGAGCTGAAACTATCTTATAATCTTACCTCATAAAGCTTCCCATAAGAAATAATATTAAAAATCTGACAAAAAGAAAAAAATTCAAACTTGAAGCATAATTAAACAAACCATTGATAGTGTGAAAAGGGTTTTAAGGAATTTATTTTAGTTTCTTAAAAAAATCCACTGGGCCAAATAGTCGAATAAACACCCGTAGACGGTCAACGAGGGAGTGTAATGCTAGCATGTCAAACTTCTAGATCTCGACAACATGAGTTTTCGTCTTCCAAACTTGATCCACGACAGCTTGCGAGCCAGAGGAAAGGTACGGTACACTTCAGCAGCTATGAGCGTCTTTCCAACAGATGGATCAAAGATGTGTAGTACACAGAAAATCTGGAGATCTTAATAATTCAGCAACTTCTTGTGTGACATGGAGTGTAGTTCAGCTCTCTCTCAAACAGGGCACATATGGAGAAGCAGACGCGCCTCTCGCAGAAAAACGCTAAACTAACAGGAGAAGTCCCCGAAGAGAGGAGAGCGAAAGCGAGAGAGGTAAGGATGGACAGAATGCGACTCAACCCCCCTGAGGCCATGCGAGACTTCTACTTTAGCATGTGAGTGTGTGTGTGTGCAGATGTGAACAGCTTGATACTGTGCACCAAATGCTGTAGGGAGAAATTCCTCCTGTTTCGCACGTTAATTTGTGCCGAAATTAGCCACCAGACTGAAATCTGCCATTCTTCAGATGATTGATTAAACTCACAAAGTTTATCAACTTCACTCTCTACACAGACATAGAAACTAACCTGGTTTATGGCCCATTCACACCAAAAAACGATAACTAGCGATAACTATATTAGCGTCCACATCAATTCAATTCAGTTTAGTTCACATTTATTTGTATAGCGCTTTTCACAATACATATCATTTCAAAGCAGCTTTAGTCTACATTAAAATTTAGAGTAAAAATTGGATTCAGTGTACAGGTTTTTGGTCCAATAGCTACTACCTCAGTCTTATCCGAATTTAAGAGAAAATTGCTGGTCATCCAATATTTTATATCTTTAACACACTCTGTCAACTTGGATATTTTATCGGGTCGTGATGAAATATATGTGAGTATATATATATGGGATATATGTGATCGGCATAACAGTGGAAACTACTTCCATGTTTTCTTATAATATTGCAGCATATATTGAAAATAACAGAGGGTCTAACACAGAGCCTTGTTGCACTCCATAATTTACCAAAGTTATTTTAGATGTTTAAATAGACAAAATGGTAATGGTCTTATATATATTAAATATATTCAAAATATGTGGACATATAATATTGATTTTAGCTGAAACTATCTTATAATCTTACCTCATAAAGCTTCCGCTAAGAAATAATAGACCATCACAATGTACAAAACGATCGGCCTAGCAACAAGATGAACTCTGCAACATATTACAGTACTGAAGTCCTCTGAGGTCATTTTCACTACAATCGATTTGTGATGTGTTTGTATAAAACACAGAAGAGTGCGTCTGCGGTGGGAAAATACGAGAGACATAATTGTAGCAACCGTTTTGCGCATTTTCAGTTACTCATACGAGTGTTGCCATGGATGTCAGCAAGAGTTAGGAAATTTAAGATCTCGGGATGGTGCAATAAACCAATCAGAATAAAGTATTCCAAAGAGCCAAACTGTCCAGTAAATAATTAATATGAAATATTTAGATCAGTGTCCAAATAAACAATTATTTTACCAAGTAGTGCAGGTTTATCCAGTTTACTAATGAAACATGACCTATTAGCCATAGTTTACCTTTGTTTGTAAAGCAATATTTTATAGCAATATTTGGAATGTAACAGAGAAAGATTTTATTAATAATAAAAGGTATGATGCAGAGTGGCTTTAAAAAAATTGTGGTGTATTAAATAATAAAATAAATAAATTCTGCTAAGTAATATACTTCTGTAAGCTATGTGGTTAATGGTTCATTTAGCAACTTGGCGTATTAATATAGAATTTAACTGATGTGTGTTCTCAGGTGTGTGCATATTGATTATTCTTCAAAATGATCTCATCCAATCAGAGCTTAGAGCCAAAAACAGAATGTTTCCTTTTGCATCTCATTTAAATGTTATTCAGCATCTGCATTCCTGTTTCTGCTGTCGATCGATACTGTTGGGGCACAGTGAGATTTCTCTACTCTAGTTGGCATGAATCTTTCAAACCTGTGCCACTGACACACACAAACACACAGCAATGTCTTCAGGCTGAGCTAGTTAGGTGGGCTGCATTCTCAGTCGCATGGTCTGTCCTCGGGCACACACACTTAGTGTTTAGCAGTGGAGCTGGTGGAGTGAGAGATCGTCTCATTACCGGTGCACACACACATACACAAACCCCATTGACTGAGCAAACGATATTTTCTATTTCCTACCCCTAAACACTTTTATATTTTCATTAGTGCGTTTTTATTTGGTCCCCACAAAGATAACCACACAAAAATATCATGCCATATATTAAGGTTCGGGCCACTCAGTGACTTCTGTTCAGGGTTGCCAGGTCTGGACAAAATCAGGCCAAAGGCCAATCAAAAATAGTCCAAAACAAGCCCAATGACCCTATTGAAATCAACATATGCCACTCCCATACATAAAGTATTGTTACTGTTATGCATTATACGCAATTTCAACTTGAAAATCACTAGTAATCATAAACAGTCTGTTTTCATTAAAGTCTCCTGTGGTGAAAATCAAGCTTTTAATGTGGTCTATGTGATGTTTTTAATATGCTTTCAGACAAACCATGTGTTGACAAATTCATAAGTCATCATGATTGCTGAGTATTTTCTCCTTAAAACTGGAGTGAACCAAAGACAGTCTCAAAAACACGCTTTGAAATCGCTCAAGTCACAAACTACCTTGTAACCAATCAGATCAACGTGTGATCGTCAACCAGTGGATCTCTGAGCTGAGTGAGTGAGTGGAGGCGGGGCTCATTTGCATATTCATAGAGGCAAGGGTGTACAGTTACATTCAAGATATTTTAAGGCATGAAGAAATTTTTTTGATTTTTGTTTTTAAAAAATTTGGTGATCAAAGATTAGTTTTAAGGAATAAAATTATTGACAACAGGGGGACTTTAAATTAAGTCTATTATTATAGACAAAAATACTAACTGTCAAGACTTTTGGTAAGTGAAATAAAACATTTAGTTTAATTTACAAAGTAAGTTTTCCATGTTTGACCATTTTTGTGTGTCCAAATGAGACTGATGTGATGTGATGGATCAATTCTCTCTCTGCTCATGTGCGATGGAACAGTAGTTTGGGTCGCTCTGGAAATCGAGTGGACATCAGAAAGGTCAGGGATTTAAATTTGCCCCATTCCCTTTTCCTCAGGCTCCATCATATCACTGATCATTATAGGTCAGATCCAGAGATTTTTCACGCTTATTTAGCTTAATCTGCTCAATTAAACTCTCTTCCCAACAGCTAGACCACAATCATACATTATATTTTGTGCTGTTTTGGGAAAGCTCCCAGACATTTTTGTTTCATTCATAACACACTTAATCTAATACAACTTTGTCTAAGATGTTTCTTTAAACTAGTTAAGCTATAAATTAATGTGAATACCCAGCAAACATTGGTCCGACGGCAACATCATGTCCCTGGCCTAAAGTAGTCGCCAGGATGGCATGAATTGGATAATGTCAAAGAAGTCCAAGTTCAACTTTCATTTTGGAACTATTTTTCAAGCATTACGTGACGGAGGGACGTCTTGTCATCGGTCATTAAACGGCCAAATGTTCGCTGGGTAGCAGCTCAGATCATTTGGTCTTGGAATACTATAGCTTACTATAGTTTCTTGGAAAATCTGAGCACAGCTTGAGACACTTTCCCCTTTGAAACTCCTTTTTGGAGAACCTCAAACAGAAGTTCGACTTTTCTTCCCTATGGACTAGCACAACTACTTCCACGTTCTACTTAGATACTTCCGGTTAGAGCGTTCAGCGCATCTACATACATGAGAATGCAGACCATCACTACGTTTCATGGCTGCCAATTGATTAAAACAATGAATAATGATCTCTGTATTAATTATCTTGAGCCTGCTGAAATGTTCCTATAAATAAATCTTCTTTCCAACTGTGCATTCTGAATAATAAATAGGCTAAATATATTTATCCACTAATCTGCAGGAGTCCACATATGCTAACAGTGTTTTTCTCTTACTGATATTTCATACCTGTTGAGTTTACATTTTTAAATGAATTTGACTAATAAAAAGGATTGCTTGTGTGCGTTGGTGCTTTATTCCAGTCTTTTAAAATAGTTGAATGAATGAATGCTCGCGAGGTGCCTGTAACGATGTTACTATAGGCTATAGGCTATTTAATCAGTCTTAAACAGTAACGCATACAGCGTAGAGGAGAATGACAGTCAACTACTTTGAATATTAATTAAGCATTTTGGGCATAAACTTGTAAATAGTAAAACGATTGACATTGAAAAATGACACAGAATGATTAAAATATTTAATCCAAGTAAATAAATGCTTGTGGTTCGTAGTGATGGTATTCATGTCAAGTCAAGTCAAGTATATTTGTATAGCGCTTTTCACAATACAGATTGTATCAAAGCAGCTTCACAGTATTAAATTAAAATAATACAACAAGGTTTGTTTCTAGTGGAATTTATTGACTGATAAAATTAAATTAAATATCCCCAAAATATCCCCATTCATCTGTTCTCACACACTTTTCAATATTCATCTGTTCTCACACACTTCAGCGTCGCGGTCGCTAGTTTAGACGAACACTGACACCCTGTTGTAAAATAATGGCTGTTTTTTTAACAGCCGCAGCTTTCTCAGATCGGCTTGGGTTGGATTAAAACTTCATGTTACGATGAGTTTGGAAAATTCTGCACACAGTAAACATCAGAACATCCCTTCTCCTGTCAATAAAAAATTCCAAAAACCTTAATGCGGATACTCATTTTAGGTGGCGTTTGTTCAACTCATTGACATTGAAAGTAAACATAACCGGAAATAAGGGAGATGTACTATTTACAAACGGAAGTGCGTCACGTATATTGTGACGTATATCCGAGTGAAACGCTTCTCGAACAAGGACAAATGTGGGCGGGGCTTGTTTTGTCTGTGGGTAATCGATTGGATGGTTGTGGTTTTCTATTGGCTGATCTCATGTGAGTGACAGGTTGCCCCGCCCTCGTCATCAGAGAAGAGAAGAGATGCTGCAAGAGTGAGGGGAAGTTATTCTCTCTTCCTACATTTTTCTCATTGTATATCCTGTTTCCCTTGGAAATGCTGCATGCGAATTTTAAAGAAGTAATGAATTGCGAATGCCGTTTCACATTGATTGTAATGTCATTGCTGTCAAAGAGAAATAATCGAGATATTAAAGGGATTTCATTTGTGATTTTTCCTTTCTTTATTGTTTCAGGCATTGGATTTTGCTGAGCTGCCCCTCTGTTTCAGTTAAAGGCCACAGCAGCAATGCAACATCCAGCACTGGCGCCGCCTGGTACACACACACACACACAGATCTATCTACGGTAGAGTCTCTTTCGAACGCTCTCGCTGGCGTGACACAGTCATGTTCTAGTGTTTTATTTACTGCTCCTCGCCGAGCACGACACACACATACATCACTTTCACATCTGCTGACATCTCTGCGACTGACAGGAGCGTTTGATAAGACACGTATTTCTCCATTTCAGTGTGTGAGCTGATGACTGTGAGAGAACACGTGTCGAGTTAATACTATCCTGCACCGCTGCACAGTAATACTCTCTGATCGCAGAGACGAGGCCAATGTCTCCGTGTCGTTCAGGCCTCACACACACGCGCGCGGTCCCGGTGCAGAATGGCTCGGCTCCAGGAATAATTGAATGGTTGGATTCTTCTCGGAGCGCTGGTGCTGAGAGGTAGCGAGAGAGAGAGAGAGAGAGAGACTGACAGGATTCGGGAACTCATATCAACACCGTGTCTCTGGAATAATGCAGGCATGACAGTCAGCACCTCTGCTGTCAGATTAGCTGATCTCTGTGAGTGAACACCACAGACTTATGGGAAGCATGGCTTTTAATGAGGCTTTACTCTGGATTATGACTTGGGCTACACACACAGTTGGGGCTTTCTGATGAAACGGCACACTAAAATTAGCCTTGGCGATATGCACATGAGATTAGTCGGCTGAAAGTTGACCCTTATCATATTATCAGTGCAAAAAATCCTAGCTTGATTAGTATCTATGTCATGCTTTCCAGGGAAATAATATTTCTAAACATTTTTAACAAATAATAAAAAATTAAAGGGATAGTTCACCGAAAAATGAAAATTCTGTCATCATCTACTCACCCTCAAGTTGTTCCAAACATGTATGAATTTCTTTCTAAACACAAAAGATATTTTGAAGAATATTTGTAACCAGATAGCTGATTGGTCCCCATTGACTCCTAGTATTTCCCCCCCTCCATACTATGGATGTTAATGAGGTCCATCAACTGTTTGGTTGCCGACATTCTTCAAAATATCTTCTTTTGTGTTCAACAGAAGTTCACAGGTTAACTTGAGTGTGAGTAAATGATGACAGAATTCTCATATTTTTGTGTGAACTATCCTTTTAATTGCACTAAATGAACATGAAATTGAAAGCATGAGTTCACCATCATACACTTTTTGTACAGTCCTTCTCTTCCTCCATCCTTTATCTGTTCCTGATCCACTTTGCACTGATTTATTTCTCCTGGATTTTTCTTTTTACAGCCGGTTCGATTCCATGCTGTCAATCAGTTTTATCAGATAGACGCTCTCTCTTTTTCTTCTGCGGGTGCTAAAAGAGTGCAGACGAGCAGGCCAGGCGGATTGAATACCTGTGAAACAAATCTAAGGTTTTTCTTGATCACTGACAAACACACAAATATTCACATGCATTCATCCAACATATGGGGGAAAAATCCTTCTGCAGTCTCAGTCAGTTTCATCTAATCCACTGATAATCTGTTCTACAGAGACGTGAGCTAGAAATAGCAGAGAAATCCAGCTGAAAAAAGCATAGTCAAGCATATTTTTCACTCACCCTGCTGACAAGACATCAGGAAGATTGTAAAAAAAAAAAAAAAAAATGACAACAAACTTGAGAAAAGGCTTGCTGTGCTCGCATTTATCAAACACAGTCCCTTGTCTTACACTGCCTGACATTCAAATACAGGGATGCAACTCCTTAGTCATTCTGAGTCGTTATAAATGCAACTGCTGTAATTGCAGAAAAAAGACGATGCATAAAGCAAACTGCCTTAAACTTGCCCCACACAGCTGGCAGGGGGTAAACAGAAGCAGATAAAGGTGTAAAGAAACTGCGAAGAGTGTGTGATTAAGCTTTAACGTCAGGGAAGTGTTGTGTTTCGGGACCGGAGGGGTTTGGTAATGTGGCAGTTGGCTGTTCCCCGTGGAGTCTCCCACCTTCACACCAAACTCACATAAACAAGGTCGACTCATTTAAAAACAGCTCCGGACACATTATTCAAATTCTATTCAGCCAAAGTTTGTCGTATTGGCAAGGCCATGCAGATTATGCACACCAATGTTGAATAAATTCACCTTTTGAAATCTAGTGTGAATATTTTATGACATGAATTGCAAAAACTGAGCAAAAGAAGGACACAGATTTTTTTGTTTTAGGCCACTGAGACTCTGGATAAAATCTGCATACAATTTTTCTTAAATTTATTGTAAATATTACAATAGACTTGAGTGAAGAATCATCACTTTTTGCGAACTTCTGAAATCTAAATTGTGTCTGCGCCAAATTATTAAATGTTTGTGCATCTCATCAGATTTTACATGATTAAATACATGTGAATGAGTCACTTACAGATGTGGCATGCCAGCTCTGTCTGTGTGTGTGTGTGTGTGTGTGTGTGTGTGTGGAGCTTTACAGACATGGTCACAATGGAAAAGAGCTGCACGAATAGGGTTATAATTGTAAACTAAATCTAATAAAAACATATGTTAATTG